>NW_028259141.1:3945610-4249118 GCF_977971745.1 Zootermopsis nevadensis | reverse complement strand
GAGTTGTGTAATCTGTTAACGTGCTATATATTAATGCATGTAATATCGCAATCTTGTAATGGGGCATTCTGAATGAATGATTAAGTAAAAAAAAAATGGTCAGCTTGCGTGCATTGTTTTTACCTAAGAAACTAATTGTTACGTCATCTGTTTATACAGCATTGTTTTGTTACATTACTGCCGTCAACAATCCGCTTTCGTTAAATAATATTATTATACAATGCTAATGTATTTACCTTGTGTTCAGTTTCCAAAATGGCTGATTGCTTGCAACATACAATACTGTATAGGAAATGTTATATTTTGAAAAGAATATTAGTTTAAATAAAGTTAGGCGAACACCTAACCTAACTTTCATTTTAGATACAAAGTATTAAATACAATATTCTTGTAATAAAGTAATTTTATTTTACTTTTTAAATAACCATTATTTCAAATACAACTTACACATTCTGAATTTTCGACATGTTAATTTCTGTAATTTTAGTATTCATAACATCAGCTGTACTGTAATCACACGTAAACAGACAGTCAATCATATTCGCAGTAGCATCACTGTGTACCACCACAGTCAATGTTACCAATGAGCTAAATCACAGCCGTGACAGAATGCTCGCATCTCGATCACTGTGATTGAGAGTGAGCAATCACAGTCAATTCACAGAAGAGCAGTTTAACTCATCACTAGTTGCTTGTTATTTATAGGATATGGTACGTAATAAACAATAAAAGAACATGAACATATAAAGTACCGGGACGGCGCGAACGCAGTCCCGACTATCAAAAATTACGCGCCCGAGTTACCCACATTAGGGGCAATCGCAGGGGTCAACCCAACCGTAGTGCAATGGAAGGATCTCACCCTGGGGGAACCGCCTTCTGGATCACGGTAACCCCTACGCCAGGTAAGTATGCATTTATCGTGTTTTAGGCGCCATTTGAAATATCTCTACTACATTTCAATCGCAGGACATATTCTGAAATATCGTTCTCAAGATTTACTGTAACCGATAATGAACCACATTTTGTAAATTTCTAGTTGATATTATTTTTCTCCACCGAAATAAAGCATACTTTCTGTTGAAAGTGCATAATACGATGATGTAATCGTTAAATAAACGACTTGAAGCATATTACATATTCATAGAACTTACAAGAGAGAGAGAGAGGCAGAATTCCTGAGAAGCACGAATCACAGATGGCACTAACATCGTATAAGGATGGTTAGGAAACAAAGGGAAAGATAATTTCCGCCCTCAGTTAGCTTTTTTGGTTGGTTAGGGAAAGATGATGGGCAGCAGAAGAAGCCATCATTTTACAGGTACGTACATGTGTCTCGAAAGCTTGCATATAACGTGTTAATAGGTTTGAAATGTGTGATTAATGATTTTCACTGCAATTATACTGGTGCAATGTATGTTATTGAAGAAAATATGCCTACTGAAATGATCAGAAACTTTTTCTGGGTATTTACTTCTTCATTATTTATAAGAACAGAGGACATCTGTTTGATCAGATGTAGTTTCCCTGTCTCCGTTTTTTTATGTGTTCCATTTTTATTTTATCAGATTTTGCTACTAGTTTACAATGTACAATGTAGAATTCTTTTATCATTGGATTACTGTTCCTGGTCCCTGCGTGTGTGCGCGTGCAGGATATTATTCCTTGTGCAATTTAGTTATCCTTTGCTGAAAGACTCTCGGGTTACAAGCCGTGTCAGGTTGATGAATGGCTAATAAACCACATCTTCTGCCAACGTTTCGAGATAAATCTCTGCTGTCGTCCTCAGGGCTGCTGTGTAACAAACCTGGTTCTTTGTAGCATGCTACAAATAAAATGTTGTATTAGGTGGTGTATGAAGTTTAATTGTGAATTTTGTCACTGTTTTTCTCTTTGTAAC
This sequence comes from Zootermopsis nevadensis, assembly GCF_977971745.1. Lineage (NCBI taxonomy): Eukaryota > Metazoa > Arthropoda > Insecta > Blattodea > Termopsidae > Zootermopsis > Zootermopsis nevadensis. The sequence goes on along the minus strand of NW_028259141.1, from coordinate 4,247,218 downwards.
TAGATTTTGTACAATGTGGCATTGCTGAACTACAAATTCCTGTCTTACACAAGGAGCAGCAGTATCTCGTATAGCGTAGCTGCATCCTAAGATGAGGTTCTGTAACTGTAACGGCGCTACAGATATTCAGTGAGTGTTATCGTAGTGAATAAATAAGCACTGCTTTGTTGTATGCAATTGCAGTATTTTACAGGAACAGCATATGTGAATGGGATAGACAGAAAAGTGCTTCCACTATGCACAAGCACTAAACTTAGGCCTGGGGAAAGTATGAATAGACGTCATTTGTCCAGTTTGTGTTCTAGACCCAACCTTGTCATAAATTCACTGAAAAATATTGAATCATGACACAAAAAGGAAAATTTTCCAGGTGTGTGTGATGCCTAGAAGCATAAGCTCCTTAGGTAATTTTTTGTAGAATATTCCATTCTTGCAGTCTGACCTGGAACCTCAAAGCTCAACCTGCTTTTTTAAATAAATCTCAGCTTTCTAAGGAGATAATTTTGTTATGACTGTGAAATTAAGCAAGACATCATTGATGGACAAGACTGAAAACCTGGATCCATAAACTTAAATTCTGCAGTTGGTTTGTTGTCAAAATCATCGCTTGATATATGTACATATATTTTTCTTGTTTTCTCTCCTTTCTAAATGTATCCTTTAGGGAGCTGAGGTATAGGTTAAATGGTAGGTAGCAGTTTTGAGTGTTGTGTAGAATGTTTGTGCTCTGAAGAAGAACGCACATAGCAACAATAAAAATTGGCCTGCTCTCTCCAAACCACCACAACAGCAACTGGCACTCATGAATATAATCCCTTTAGCCATCCTGTCAGTCGCTAATCAAATGAACTACAGTGTAGGTGTTCTGAATTTCTGTGTTTGTATGTAAATAAAAATGGTTTTCCTGTGGGTGAACGATAATATTAGGAGTAATTTGTGTTGTCAGTGTATAGAAATTATTTGCATATTAATAATGATGTAATATTTAATACAAGTTTTGCGGCATAGTGGAGAACTGTTCTCTGAAAGTGGGATACGAGTCAATTGTCGTGACACACTCAAAGGAGAATGTGCAGGTGATTTACAGATACGCTGTATATTGTTCTTGTGTGTAGAACATTTTGTGAGGAGACATTCAAAAATAGCTTTTACACAGTTTCAGTGACAAATATTGCATGTTACATGTTTGAGATGAAGTACACATATTTTGTCGTCTATTCACTTTGATTCCAGAAGTCTCCTACTGTAGAAACCTATAGTGAGAACTGGAAAGAAAGTGCTGATGTTAGTTAAGAAATAAGGAATTCCAGTTTGAAAGTGTACATTTTCACTTGTAAAAATTAACTTCTCTAAGGAATAATACCATAACGAAGCTTGTCCCAGATTCAGAATTCAACAGTGTGTTTGAACACTTGAGCAGTCTCTACTGGTAACTTAATACGATGTGAATGTAGAGGTAATTTTTCTTTAATTAAGTAAGTAAAAATAAATTCTGCAGAAATTGACTGCATCTAATTTGTTGCACTGAAAAGTTTGTATAATTTTTGTAACTACACAGTGTCTCATCAAGCACAGCGAAGGGCCTGTCAGTAGATGGAAAAACATACTGTCTCCATCTTCAGGGCTGAAGGTGGAGATCATGATTCTGGACCATGTGATGTGCCATTACGAACCAGAAGACCAGCCTGCCGTGGGAATCTCAGAGATTCTTTTTCCTCCTTACCTGCACAAATTATATTTGTGAGAGTTATAGGAAACCTAGGAGACTTTATCAAGGAGCACAAGATCTCATCAAACCAAATTAAACTGCAGGTTAGATATTGTGCTTCTGTGTAAAATAATTTGAACAGCTCACTACATGCTGGTGTAGATGAAAAGAATGTATATGAAGTATGGTGCTGTAGATTACTTGATGTAGGGGTGGAAACATGAGCCTGATGAGGGGTCAAGCAATATAAACTTTTTAGGTTATGTTCATGTGATCTTGTGTGTTTCAATTGTTGCCTTCAGTAGAAGACAGCATGGAACTTATTTACGCCCACGAGACTTGAATAAATTTTACAGAAGCTCTGTATTCTGATGCTTAACATCTATATAATTGATGTATGTGTGTGTTGGGTGCTACTTGGTTACGTGGAATTATTTAACACTGGCCACATCAGTGTGTGTCACCAATATATATGAGATTGCTCATACAGTAAGTCTTCATTTTAAGTGTGTGTTACTGTTTTACTATTGCACCTGTAATTGCAAATTGTAGGTAACTTTTGTTGACTCTTTCTATGCCATATTCCATCAAACTCCACATAACAGTTATGGTGCAGTGTATGAGGAGACACGGGGAAGCTATTAGGCATATTGCTTTAACTGCGTTGGGATTGCGGGTAACAATTGATTCTGTAAATGTGGTCCAACAGCATGCATGCATGTATGTAAATAAGACATGTTGGAGCAGTAATTTAACAAACAGCAGATGGTGAACGTACTACTGTTCTGTAAGATTTGAGGTTTTCACAGCAGTGCGTATGAAGATTTCTGTCTTCTGGGTTGTTGCGCTGTGTAGTCTGGTCGATGTTTACCAACGTTTCAGAGGTCATACTGCCTCCATCATCAGGGCGATGAATGTGCCACTTGGGTGGTTGGGGCTAGGTTTATAGGAGCTGGACCATGACTGGAGTAGCCTGCTCCCAGCAAATGATTGCCCTGATGACGGAGGCAGTATGACCTCTGAAACGTTGGTAAACATCGATCAGACTACACAGCGCAACAACCCAGAAGACAGAAATCTTCATACTACTGTTCTATATATATTCTGCCTGCAAAAGCCATGGAATTATTTAACACTAGCCACATCACTCACTTTTTATCACCAATATATCAGATTGTTCATTAATTGACTTGAGTAGCACCCCAAATTCCCAAGATATCTTATTTTGGCAATAAAGTGCATTTCTTATGCAAATAGAGTATCCAGACTGTAATTGAAACAATACACTTTATATGTGTGACTTGTGATTGTAAGTTCTGAGTGCCAAAACATGGACAGAGGCAGATTGTAAATTGTTTGAGTAATAATGTGCTAGGTACTAGGTTGGAGCCTGATTACTCTAGCCAAGGCATGTAAACTACCTTCTTACAGTTGCAGGAATTGTTCAGTTAGGCCCCACAGATTAGAACTGGAATAACAGAAAATGGTCCCTTGTGCTGATAACACAGGTGATGGAAATGCTGTGTTGTGCATGGTGAATGGATATGTTCAAATACAAACTGCTTAATTGACATCACAGGCTCAGGGATGGTCATGAAATGGAAGATGACCTGCACAATGAACTGGCTGGAACAGCTTCGGATGGAGGTAGAGGGAGGATTCATGTTGTGATCATCTGCAGCTGACTTCAGAGAACTTTATTTGGGCAGGTAAATGTACATAATACTCGCTCAGAAAGTATGTAATGACTTCATGAAAATGTACTGTACCAGACTTGCAAGAACATGGCATTGACCACATTAGTGGTGACCTTGTCAGCACAGCAGATAATGATTTGGGCTTTCTTTAAAAGATCTTTTTGTAGCCACCATATAATATAAGAATACTGTACTTGTATACCCTAGAAGCCTGTTCAAATCTCAAATCAGATTCTTACAAATGCACCTTTATTCACAGTACTTCTTAAGGTGGCATACAAGTGGTCTGTAAAGGTCTTCAAGTGTGATTAGTTGCTCCATCATTATAAGTACTTTATTCATATTTTAAAACACTCTATTTAGATTATTTTGGTACTTTCATAACTAGAAAAAAAGAATTTTCGTTGCAACTCGGGGAAGTAGGTATCCACCATATTGTCTCACAAACAGTTTTACACTTACAGACCTGTGATTTGCAATTTACTTGTAACATATTTATATAATAACTGTGTTATAAATTCTCTTTGGTTATTTCGCTTTATTTACTGTATTTATTGTATTATATATCTTAAACTACAGATATATCAAACTAAATTAACCCTAACCTAAAAATTAAACAAATAATTACAAGTGAAGTGAAGGAGGAGTGAGTATTTTTGCCAAAAAGAATCTAAAATTCAGTCAGTTAGATTTAATTCATCACTGCAAGGAACAAGACATAGAAATCTGTGTTGTGCAATTGGAAACTAAATTCTCCAACATACATGTCCTAGCTTTATACGGATCTCTCACAGGTGATTTTGAAATATTCTTAAACAAGTTAGAAAGCATTATAAATTACCTTTGTAAACCTGAGGCAGAATTTGCCATTTGTGGTTATATCAATGTTGATTATCTTACTGAAAGCTACCACAAACAATGTCTGAACCCCCCTTAATCTCATGTCAATAGTTAAGTTCCCCACAAGAACTCAAAATTACTCCAGGACTGCCATTGATAAAGTTCCAAGAAAGATCATATTGGTGGCAAATGGGCTCTCTGATGATGATGCTTAAGTTCTAGTTATAAAGAAATATAGAATCGATCTCTAATTATCATAATTACAGGAAATGATTCAGACTTATAAATAATGACGCTATTAAAGAATTTATAACACTCCCACATAATGAAAACTGGGAGTCAGTATTAAACAGACATGATGTAGATTCAAAATTTAACACATTTTGAAATATCTTAAGAAATTTTGAAGCGAGTTTCCCTATCAAAACAGAGAATAAGGTGTTTGAAAATAAAGAATTTATTACTAAAGGTATTGAAATATCTTGTCAACATAAGCGAGATTTTTACCTAAATTGCTGATCAGGTGACAACCAAATAATGAAAAGTCACAACAGTAAATATTGCAAGATATTAACTCAGGTCATTAAAGAGGCTAAACGTATGCATTACAGTAAACAGATATTAGAGTCAGATAACAAAGTAAAAGCAGTCTAGGAAATTGTGAAAAAGGAGACAGGTTCTACAGAAGAAGTGACCCCATCAACAAAGATGACAATATAATAAAGAATCCTAAACTCATAGCAGATTCTTTCAGTACTTACTTCTTAACAATTATAGAAAGAATTAACAATGACACTACAACCATAACAACAGAAGACGCAACAAAGAACCTTGCTAAAGCAATCCCTAAAACCTTTCCAAATTTAAGTCTTATGCCCACAACAACAAATGAAATTAAAAGTATAATAAATTCTCTCAAATCAATGTGGTTATAATGAAATATCTACAACACTACTTAAAAGTTGCACAGACCAGATTAGTGATCCTCTAAGTTATCTGTGCAGTCAATCAATGGTAGCAGGAACTTTCCCAGAACGACTCAAAAATTCAAAAGTTAAACCTCTATATAAGAAAAAGGTGAAAAATCTTGCATGTCTAATTACAGACCAAGTCATTACTAACAGGATTCTCTCAAATATTTGAAAAAGTTATGTATAAGAAAGTAAGCGATTTCTTAAATTTGAATGTCCTTGCAGGTGAACAATTTGGATTTAGGAAAATCTGTCAGCTTTATCAGTTGACAGATTTTCTTAAGTGCACTAAACAATAAAGTGCATGTTGGTGGAATATCTTGTGATCTTGCTAAAGCATTCGATTGTGTAAATCATGAATTATTACTGTTAAAACTAAATGTTTATGGAATTCGAAATACAGCTGGCAAGTGGTTTAAATCATACCTTCATGACAGAAAGCAACAAGTAGAAATAAAAACATCAAATTCAAATGATAGCACCTACTCAAATTGGAGTGCCTCAAGGTTCAATGCTTCGTACTCTGCTTTTTCTCGTATATATCATTGATCTGCCCCCAATCACCAACTCTAAATCTAAACCTGTACTCTTTGCTGATGATACTAATATTATTATTTCACATCCAGAAATTGGCTGTTTTCAAAATTTTATAAATTATGTATTTGCTAGATTGAACAGATGGATTAAAGCCAATTAACTCACATTAAATTTTGACAAAACAAATTTCATGAAATTTTGTACTAACAACAGAACTTGTGTAAATGTAAATACAGAGTCTGATGATAAAATAATCGAGGAAATGGAAACAACTAAATTTCTTGGTCTACAAATTGACAACAAATTAAACTGGAAAACACATATTCAATATATTATCCCTAAACTAAGCTCGGCATGTTTTGCTATGAGGACGCTCATGAAAACAGAAACTTTAAAATTAGTTTATTTTGTTTACTTCCATTCCATCGTGTCATATGGAATCATTTTCTCGGGAAAGTCAACGGACAGCAAAAAAGTATTTTACATTCAAAAGGGGATCATTAGAATAATGGAAGGCACTAAAAGGAGAGCCCTTGTAGGGAATTGTTTAAGAAGTTTAATATTCTTCCACTAGCCAGCGAATTCTTGCTCTCCCTATTATCATTTGTAGTGGATAACATGGAAAAATCCTCCCGAAGGTATCACCGCCTTGTCGAAGGCAAATAAATTTTGCTGGGTAAAAGGAGCCTTGCATGCTCAAAGGACCCTTAGGGCTGTGCCAGCCGAAGCTTCGGCTTCTGGTAGGGTCACCCAAGCCAGACAGGTCTAAGGCGATGGGCCAGACTAAGAGTGATACACTGGTCCTCCAGGTTGGGCGTGGGGCTAACAACCCCACCCCGGAAAGCAATTATTGTTACGATACTCTCAAAAGAGCCTCGGATGGATGAATCATTTGGTAAAGGACCTGGCAAACGTTCACGGACTCTGAAACGAACTGCGACATTGACCTTGGCCACACAGAATATTAGAACCATGACGCAGGCAGGAAAAGTGACGGAGGTGGGTGAAGAGTTGCTGGAGGTGAGGTGGAGTAGACATGTCAGGGTTTATAAAAAGAACTATTCTGTGTTCCTGTGGGCCTGAAAAAAGAACTGGGCACTTTGGAACAGGCTTTATTATTAGCTCAAAAATGAATCTAAGCTTTCTGTGTTTTAAGACTTCAGGAGAAAGAATGTCTGGAGTGGGCCGCGCTCTTCAACAACATCCAGAGCGCCGCCGAGCTGGACGACGCTCTCCTCTGGCTCGAGGAAGAGGTGAAGAATCTTGGCCAGGTCACGGCCCCTCGTCAGCCGACTGCCCGCCAAAAACTTTACCGTGGATGCCGGCCCCGTGCTTTCCGGGAGATAACAGAGGCTGCTTCCCCATTCTGCCAGATCCCGGCTGAGGACCTGCACACGCACTTCTCCCGCGTCCATCGCCGGGGGCTTCAAAACATGTGCCTGTGGAAGTACCGCGCTACGCCGAAAACGACCGGAACCCGTTTGCAACCGACTTCACCGCGCCGGGCCCAGACGGAATCGCTACTCCGTCTGGAAGAAGTTTGACGCTGGCGGCCCAATCCTTGCGGCCGTCTTTAACGGTGTGACGCGGCTGGCTCACATTCCGCGGACTTAGACGACCTCGCAAACAATCCTCCTATACAAAAAGGGAGATAAGGCCGACATCACCAACTAAGCAACACCAGCGCGAAGGTGTATGCATCGGTGCTGGCGGTTGGGAGGAGTCAACCTCCTGCCCACGAGTCTCCTCGCTGAGGTGAGCCAGCTGGTCCACGGCTTCCGCCTGCTGCGGTCGACCACGCTGCAGCCGCTCTGTGGCGCGATGCTGCGGGCCGTGGTGAGGCAGCGCGTGCGCCGTGCCGTGCAGCCACGCGACCTGGTGGACTACCTCAACGGCCGCCTGGACGGAGACTTCGCCAATGAAAGTGTCGAGGTCACCAACGTCTGGACGCGCCTTCGGACCGCCACCAGGCGCATCAGGCCGAAGATGGCCGTGGGGTGGGCCCTCGACGCCGACCAACAGCCGCAGCTGCAGCTCAACGCCTCTGCCCTGCAAGTAAAGGATGCGGAGGCCGCGCTGACACATGCCATCAGGGGCTATTTCCGGCAACGCCTGCTCAACAAACCTGATCAGGGCAAGGTCTACGCGGTGACGAGTGCCTCGACGCCGCCAAACCATTTTATGCGGAGCGGGAATTTTACTCGCTTCGCGGAGTGGCGGTTCGTGCACCGAGCCCGCCTCGACTGTGTGCCCCTGAACGGGTCCCGGCGCTGGGGGAATGCCGCAGGTGTGGGTACGAGAACGAGACCCTGCCGCACGTCTTGAATCACTGCAAGCCGCACTTCGCCACCATCACCCGCCGTCACAACGCGGTCCTTGGTCGGCTCGTCAAGGCGCTCAAGCCTTCGAGCGGGACCACGGTCCGCGTGAACCAGACCGTGCCAGGTTTCAACGACGGTCTTCGGCCCGACCTCTTTATTCTTAATGAGGCGGAGAAGACCGCCGCGATTATCGATGTGGCTACGCCGTTTGAGAATCGGTACGCCGCATTTGAAGCCGCGCGGAATGGCAAGAGGGTCAAATACGACCACATTGCGAGCCACCTGCGTCAGCAGGGCTACGATGTGGTCGTAGATGCATTCCTCGTAGGGGCGCTGGGTGGATGGGACCCGGCGAATGAGCGGCTCATCAGTCAGTTGCGCCTTAGACGCCGCTACTGCCATCTGATGCGGCGCCTAATGTGCACGGACGCTATCCGCTGGAGCAGGGACATCTACGTCGAGCACGTGACGGGTCAGGCAATACGCCGAAGGCCGAGCCAACCCTGACGGTGCGCACGATGTGGATGTGCACTTCTCTGGCGGGGAGCGGTAACCCCGCCCCCCTTTGTGTTTTACCAAGACTTACTATGTCAGTGACATATTGGGTGTTTCGACATATGTCCATGAACCAATGACCGCATCAATGTATGTGTGACAATTATGAGAGTCTAAAAACTGTGTAGAGTGTTAAGAGGTGGAGATATGTACCACCTAATTGATGTTTTATATTACCGATTATTGTATTTCTTTTAAGCATTCTCTAAATAAAGTTAATCTGTTCTTATCAGCTTAATATCTGATACGTCCTGCATCGCAGGACCAGAATATTAAACTGATTTTTGGAAAATGACGGAGTGCTAGGAGCTTGCTCCACCTCTGTCACGGGTTGGCCCGGTATTGCAGTACCTCCGGGATCGGCCCACCTTAAACTACTCATTATTAGCTTTATGTTTATCTGTCATTATCGTTTATCAACGATTTATGATAATTCTTCAGTTGCTGTTACTGTACTTTGCGGGAAATCACTTTTTCGCTAATTCCAGGTGGGTAATCAAATGTGCAAGTAATTAAGGTCCTGTAACTCATTATCAGGATATCAATTAGATATTACAACAGTTTTTAACGTTTCGTAGATTTCGTTTAACTATTTTCGTTTTCCGATACGCGGCGGAAGTTCCGGTACAATCAAGTGTACACGTAATTAAGCCCTGCAACTCGTAATTATCCACTGTAAGTGACAGTGTGAGGTAGTTAACAACCAGAAAATATAACAGAGTGGTTTGTACACTGGGTCCACCAATAGCACAGAGAACGAAGCTTTGATGCCAGAACTAGTCAATGCCAAAGACGACAAACATTTCTCTGCTATTTGAAAATAGGCGAGATGCACTCGCTGAAGAACATGAAAAGGTAGTTTATTTTTTTTTATATATATATATATATATATATATATATATATATATCTTAACTGCGTCATGTTTGTGTTTAATCAATATAATAATTCATTCACCGTCCATACACAAACTTAAAATGTTGTTAAAATTTTACTTAAAATTACAATATTTTTTAGAATTAGATCTTGATACATTTCACATTTGACGACATGTTTCGGTGTATTACACCATCATCAGGTCAATCAATTTAAAAACTGTTTTAAAAGCTGTTGTACATCCTGCTCCGCGTATATTGATACGTTTGACTGTTTTGATTTCTTCCTTTTAATGCTTGGATGTTTATATCGGGTTGTAAGTGATGCGTTGTACGTCCGATATTATGGGGCTGTAGATTGCAACTGTCAAATGTGAAATGTATCAAGATCTAATTCTAAAAAATGTTGTAATTTTAAGTAAAATTTTAACAACATTTTAAGTTTGTGTATGGACGGTGAATGAATTATTATATTAGGTAGTTTATTCTTTCCGCGATAGACTACTACGATGCATTCGTTCGATATTTAAAATCAGTGAGCAAGAGATCAGAAACCTAAGAGACGGCAAATGTTACAAGCTCCTAGGGTTGCCAGTTCGATTCCAGATCACGAGGCAGAAGACACATCGCAGTGGTGAGCAGGGTTAGGAGAGCAGCTGAAGGTAAGTTCACGATTGTGACTGTACAGGGACATTTGAGGCCAGACTTGCGTAATAAAGCAATGATCATCGACGTCACAGTGCCATTTGAGAATAGATTACACGCCGTAAAAGAATTTAGACAGAGGAAAATAGAGCAATATCAGGATCAAGCGAGTGCCCTGTGTGGGCGATTTCAAGAAGCTAAAACTGACGCATTCGTTCTCGGTTCGTCGGGATCCTGGGACCCCGAGAACGATAAGGTTATGAAGACTGTGCTCGCGTAAATACTTGGAATTACAGTAAAACCTCTCTATCGTGGAACCGCAAGTGTCCAAGTAATTATTGATAAGAAAAGTCGAAAGGGTAAATTAAATTTTTACAAATTTTGTTTTCATTAAATTAAACTTGCATGGATAAGCTGAAAGGGAAGGGCACCGATACTTTACGTTTACCGACAACGTAATCTATTTACTTACATAATCTAACTACTGTAATTTCTGTTAACTCAGTTGCAAGCACAATACAGTACAACCCCTCTTTAACGCGGGTACCTCATGTCCCCCGTAGTGCAGCAAAAAAGAAAAAAAAAGTTCAATTATCCTTCACACAGAACTCAAAATTATATTAAAATTCAAGCCAAATTAATTATTTATTACTTTTTCCGTAAAAATCAATCGTAGCATAGTTAAATAAGTATGTATACTCTTAAATGGCGATAGTCTATCAATACTTTACGTACCGTACAGTACGTCCAGTACTTGTACCGATTTTTCGGACTCACTCCCGTAATAAAGCGGGTTTGTCCCTGACCCGCGTTACAGTGGGGTTGTACTGTACTGACAAAGTTAAAACTGTATCAGCAATACGTACTGTAGTCCAGTGAAGGGTTTAACAAAGGAATAACTTTACACTTTCACTGCATTCCAATGATGTGTTCAAAGTCTCACATCCTCGACCATAAGCAAAGCCTCAGGTAGAAGGCATTCATCAGTCAGAAATTCAAAATAACAAAATACTAACTGTAAACGTTTCCCATAAAAGCTTTGAAGCTAAGTGCATGAACCTGTCCAACTTACAACAAAAGCGGTGACCAAGTTCCAGGATAAAGGGGTGTCCAAGATATAGGTTATTGTGGACATGTAAAATTTTATAATATTCGCCGGTTCCAATTAAAAGTGTCCAATATAGAGGGGTGTCCAAATATAGGGTATTGTGGACATGTAAAATTATAGGATATTCGCCGGTTCCAATTAAAAGTGTCCAGGATGTAGGGGTGTCCAACTAGAGGGGTTTTACTATATTTAAGAAACTGTGTGACAGCATGTTCTGAGTTCAATTCCGGAAAGGCTACCTGAGATGGTCACGAACTGGACTTTAAGTTGTAAATCCGGTTGTGTGCTATGCGGACTGGTGTCTGGCAAGCGAAGTGCTTTTGACAATAGGAACCGCAGTGGAATTTCCACTGAGGTGGCGGATGTATAATCCTTACCCCAAGTCAGAGGTGCGTTGGTGCACCTGCAACAACAATGGTTAGAAAGGGAAGTAACGGGTGTTTTATGGAGGTGCGTCACTCTAGCAAGGGATTTGGGCTTTCGGCAAGGTCCGGAACAGTCGTGTAGCTCGTGTTTTATTGAGATTTTAAAGGTATGATATAAGATGGTTGTACTGTACCAAGTACCTCAGCAATTACAGACTTAGAACATTTTTGATCACTCACACCACGCAAATACACACACAAAAACAACGATCAGGTTGAAATCATAAATACAATATCCTAATCAGCCTCTCTCGTGAACTTGTCAAGTCGCACCCATTCGGCTTTTTGCCTAACTTTGTCAGGAATTTCCTAAATAAGCCTGGCATCGGCTTATCGTGCATAGGCTCTTATGGGACTGTGCCCTGTGGGGTCCGATACCGAGCCGTTTAACCAACCTCCAATTTTACTCGGAAGCTCCAGCCATCTTTTGTGGTTTTGTTGGCAGTAGATGCGACAGAATTTACCGATCTCCTTCATACAACGCTCGCTGGGGTTTGCCTGCGGGTGTCGTACAGGTGAAAATCTGACATTCATACCTAATTCGGCCAACCTTTTTCGCCAAGTCGGTCTTCAAAAGTGAGTCCCATTGTCACTTAACACGCTCTGAGGTTTTATAACCAGAGTCATGTAGTGCCCTGTCAGTTTATTCAGGCGGGCCCTCGTGGTCGCTGACCGCAAAGGGTATAACTTCACAAATTTCGAAAACATCCAAAAGCACCAAAATTTATAGGACACCGCCCCTTCCTACTTTCAGCGGACCATACAAATCAGTAGCGCAGAGGTCACCGGGCAAGTGGCTCTGACACTCGGTCGCGTAGCTGCAGTTGGGGTGTTTGACCCTCTGACAGACATCACAGCGGGATATCAGCTTCCGGACCTTCCTTCCTAAACTTCGTGCATGAAAAGTGTTGGCAATTTTTCTGTTCCTAAATGCTCCAAACTCATTTGAACGAATCTTATCACTTGGGTTTCTAGTTCGGTTGGCAAGACTGGTCTCCGGTAAGGGTAGCTCTCACTATCGTTACTGTACAGCACGTTGTGTCGAGTCCTGTCTTGCGTCATTCATTTGTTAATATGCCTGGCGTCTACGCAAATCCGCAGAGACTTCCCTACGCTTAAAACAATGGTTAAAGGATTTAGATAGCTAGAATCTGACAACTCCAATATTCCATCCTTTTGAATATGTGGTATTTGTGCTCTGACTTCTGCTCAGACTGTTTCCCACTATAGGTTCTGGGTTCGTGACTTGAGTTTGAATTTTCCGGGTTTTTGGGTAAAGAACTGTGCCAGTCCAGGTCCGTGGTTCAATTCCCGAACGGACTGAAACTTGAGTTGAGGGGTAAACCAGGCTTTGGCATATTAATCTGGTTTATACAACGAAGGAGTTGTGATTAGATGATACTTGGTACACCTCACTTCATCAAAATTTGAGTGATTTTGTTAATTTTGGCTTTGTCCAATGTATCACATTGGGAAAGAAAGTGGCGCCATCCTGGCGTGTGAAAGTCTCTTCCCCCGACATTCTGTCTAGTGACCGTTGGTTTGGGGCGCCCTAGAAGGTGTGGAGTGACGATTGCCAGATAACCGCTGCTTCACTACGACTCGGACCAATGGAATTTGAATGTGGCTGTTCGGCACGTTTCCGACGTCATAAGTGACTTTCGGGGGGACGAATCGGATTGTCATATTCAATTCAAAATTCAAGAACAGTTACGTTGCGGGAATATAAAAAGAGAGATTGCGTTGGCGCTCGTTCTCAAAAAGTTCGGTTCTTCAAGGCAAGCGGACAGTTTCGGCTCGATTCATCAAGTTTCAAGTACAAAATACAACAGTTTGTTTCTTCAAGGCAAGCGGACAGTATCGGCTCGATTCATCAAATTTCAAGTACAAAATACAACAGTTTGTTTCTTCAAGGCAAGCAGACAGTTTCGGCTCGATTCATCAAATTTCAAGTACAAAATACAACAGTTTGTTTCTTCAAGGCAAGCAGACAGTTTCGGCTCGATTCATCAAATTTCAAGTACAAAATACAAAAGTTCGGTTCTTCAAGGCAAGCGGACAGTTTCGGCTCGATTCATCAAGTTTCAAGTACAAAATACAACAGTTTGTTTCTTCAAGGCAAGCGGACAGTTTCGGCTCGATTCTAGCAATTATAAGTACAACAGCCGAATCATCGCGCTGCCCTACGATCAGAATAACTTATTGTACTACAGTGTCTCGAAAGGAAATAAAAGGTGAAACATCTCCAAGGTGACTTCGGTGTGGCCTGCAGTTGATCATCCCCACAGATTTCACGTCCTTGGCGTACGGCCGCTCCAACTATCACAGTCCCCGTATAATCCCCGAGAGTCGGAGAACCTTGCTTTCCGACAGAATCCTACATCAATTATTCCTTATATCCTTCCGCATTATCCGAAGTTATATCAAGCTGTAACCGCGAGCAAACCGGACACGCTACTGGGCTTGATCCCGTGGCAACCAGAGTGAGAAGAAAGCAGTCTGCGGAAGGGCGATTGCAGCAAATGGCGCATAAACGTGGGACACGAATGGAGAATCCGATGTCGTCGTACCCTCAAAGTTAAAGTGAAATCACCTGGAGTAATACATCGCGAAAGGCACGTGGGGGAGTAAGCAACCCGCAACGCAGAACTTCGAGGAGAATTCGCCACCGGAAAGCCTGGATCTAGATCGTGTACGATTGGAGGAGACGAGATCTTCGATCCGGTGAACGACGCCTGAACTGCGGACGTCGAGAAGCGTGGCGACGCCGCATTGACCATCCACTTGGACGTGTAGGACACTCGGCTCACAGACGGGACACCGAGGCTACGGCAAGGTTTGAGACCTGCTGCAAAAGGTTAGTAGCAAATTCCTTTAAAATGGCGAGCCGTTCCCTCCGAAGCAAAAGACAGGCTGATTGCGGCGAAGTGAGTGAAATTGAAAGTGTAGACTTGCAGTGCGCCCAACCCTTTCTTTACACAAATTTGTCTGAGGATTTCGGAGAGGAGGACGAGATGACGCCAGGCGCGTAAAAGGAAGGCGAAAATCCTTCAGAAGTGACTGTAATTGCTAGTACAGCCGGTCCCAGTAGGAACATGGAACAAACGATCAGTCAGGTCCCACCGGCAGATTTATTGAGCATGATTTGGCAGGCCACACAGAAAAACGAGAAAAGTAGGTTAGAAAGTGAAAGAAGGAGAGAAGAACGTTTAAACAACCTGCGAGAGGACCTCATTAAAAATACAGAGCAGTTGTCGAAACAGTTCAGGTCTGCAATAGATAGGTCGAGCAAGCAGCTTCTTACAAAGATGAGAGATGAAATCAGTGAGTTCAAGGAGTCTGTGGCTACCCTGCGGCAAGATACTCGGCAACAAATTGAGAGAAAGAACGAGAAAATAGCTGATGTAACAGAGAGCGTAAATAAGAATGTGAGTGAGAGGATGATGGATGAATGTGATTGTAGGTTAATCAACCATTGTAGCAGTAGTGACCATGTGCCTGTTGTGACAGCCACTATTGGTAATGCTGACGGTGAGACACACAGACCGCGTGAACTTGCCGAGCTAACCCATCCTCAGAGCCCCAACCACGTTTTGAACGACTTTGTGTTGCCAAAATTTTTCGATTGTCATAGACAGAACGTAGTGCAATTCTTGCAGGAGCTGGACGATTACTATCGTTTGAAGTCTGTCCCAGAATCATTGAAGTTACCAATCGCGGTAAAGGCGATTAGTGATCCGTGTTCTAAGCAGCGGTGCACCGCAGTGTACGAGGTCTCGTCGGATTATGACCACACTTTCGACCCCGGCGGAGGGCAGAGGCCGGACAATGATCAAAACAACAGCCGAAATCATTCGGAAAACGACAGCAGGATGATGTAGAGAGCCAAACATTATCCAATAATGAGGGTAGGAACCCAGGTCCGAAACTGAGTCCGAGGCTAGGAGATGAAAATTTGGGAGTGCCTGACGTGAATCACGCAAGTGAGAAATTCAATGTGGTTCACGGCGCGCGTAGTTCTTCTGGTAACTCTCGTCTCCGCGGAAACGCTGGTTGATCGGAGAATGTACACCCCTCACGTAATGATTCTTACGTTTGTCTCTGCCACCATCATATCGGTTCTGACCGGATGAATGACCTTGGTTGGGCCTGTTCTGAGGTGGACCAGAGCTCTGCCCCCCTCTACTTGAATCTGTCTGCTCCCTTGTTTTTAACCCTTCTTGTATAGTTCTTACACCAGCCGACAAAAGAGCCCCTTGGACATAAAGCGGGAAGTGCCCCACTATTGCGTCGACTAATTCCAACTCGGTCAACTTAGGCGATAAATTGCCGGCCAATACCGAATACTTTAAGAGGTGTGACGACATACTTTCATTCGAATTTCTGTCGAAACGATCCTCATACAACTGGGTCCTCGCCTGTGATTGAAATCTAGATTCTATTGAATTCATTCCCGAAACGTCGGTTTACTAACCAGCTTACGCGGCTGATTGCCCGAGAAGATTGTATTGAATATATTCCCGAAACGTCGGTTTAATGTGGTAACCAGTTAACGCGGCTGATTGCCCCAGAAGATTCTATCCGTGTGGTTATTTTTCGTGCGAGCATTTACGACAGTGGGCTTTTTTCTGTGCGGAATTTTCGTGTGGGCTTTTATCATGTGCGCATTTATCTTGTAAGCCATTATGTAACATAACCTTGCAAATATCTTGCAAAAAAAAAAGTTAGATAAATAATCGAAAAAAGATGTGTGTCTGATTTTATTCGCGATCGCTCTACTGCACCATTTAGTGGGACTTATGGCTGCTATGTATCTCCGATGGCCCGTTGCGCCCCTCCTTGGCAAATCTGGCGAACCCCGGGATCCCCGGGCTCACCCGGGGTGCCCAAATTGATGCCGAGCTTGGAGCGGACGCCCAGCCAACTACAGATTCAGCGCACCCAGAACTCCCGACCTCAAATCATCCTCAACATCTAGCCTCCAAGTAGCTGGATTACAGGAGTACGCCACCACTCCCAGCGACAACCAGTAATTTGTAACTTGATGTTATGTTCACGCGCGATGTTTTCGATGCTGCATCCCGCTATTATCGGTTCGGTACGCCTGAACGTACTGCAGAAGTGGTCAGAGCTCGTACTGATTTGACGACGTTATAATTATCATCACATTCATGGAATGAATTCAACTTTATTCAGCAACATAATTTCGTGAATGCGATTATCGTGTTTGTGATTTGTTTCCACCAGATGGTGATAATGTAGCACTTCTACAGTGCCATCTGTTAGCAGTTTAAATAAACAATTCGTAACAGTATGCCTAGCGGGTACGTGATCCTTGACGCATTGAGGAACGTGATCTGAAATGGCGTGAACTAAATCCACGCGGCTGGAGTGTTTTCTTGAAAAGGAATCTGTCATCAGTATATTACACGTATTTCAAAACATTTCCGATGAAAATATTCTGAAGAAACAAAAACAACATCCGAAAATTACCCTTAATTAGCTTCTGCTAATATTGTTAGTGGCTATAAAAGACAGGGTTGTTCGAAGCACAGAAACATGAGAAATGTATAAAGAATTTTGATTGGGAAACATAAAAGGGACTGATTAGTCGGATTAATTAAGATTAGATAAAGGATTAACACAAGAATGCGGGCTTTTGCGAAGAAGACTACGAATATTCAGATTCCACAAAATTGGGGAATGTCTAGACCTTCTCAGCGACTGGTAGGTTTTCAAGGAAGACCCTTTGCCTTGAAGCTAGAAAGGTCTGTGTTTTTGCAGACGTTGTTGAAGACATTAAATAATTTATGCACGTTTTGTTCAGTGTTCCTCGGTGTTTTCCGTTACGACATAATTTTCAGGGTTGTGAGGGGGGGGGGGAAGTGCTCCAGACTTTCTCTGTATATCGCTTTCAGTATTACAGTGAAAGTCACTTATAACGGAATTCCAAAATATATAATTTTTTATTCGTATCAGATATCCGTTTAGTAAGGGCATAGGTATTTACTTCTAAAAAAAAAAAGAACATTGCACAGTACATATCTAATGTATTTTTGGTAAGAATAAGAATAATGTCCCATACATACACTACACAGACACTGACCAGTACATATTTTCAGTTTTTGCTTTTGTTTATTTAGTTCCTCCACACCTTCTCCTTTATTATAACGTAGTCCAGTGGACCATTTTGAACCAAAATTTTGTACGCATTTCTCAGCTCCCCCATACGCGCTATGTAACTCCCTCCCCCCACTTCATCATCCTTTATTTGATCGTCCTAACAGTACATGGTGAAGAGTACAACATTTCGTAAAGTGAAATAGTAGCAAGGCATTTACTGTTGTGTTGTAGGCGAGAATCTCTGGAGACATGTCCTGAAGGGAAATCCAGTCTGTGGATGGTGATGGTGACACTGTGCCGTGTTGCTATGGATACGGAACCCTCACAGCGGCTACCTCGGTTCTGAGTGGACAGTGACACAGGCACCAAACTGTTGTTCATCTGTTAGATGTTTAGCTATTCACAAGGTAAGAAATTACATCAAAGTAACAGCCGTAACCAAGAACAGCAGTACCAAAACAAATACAATACGTATTTACTTGAATTCTAGGCAGCCTCATTTTTCTGGTGGGATATTTTGAAGAAAATTTCTCTTCCAATTAAATACTTTGATTGTAACCATTGTTGTTCCAGGTGAACCAACGCACCTCTGGCTTGGGGTAAGGATTATACATCCGCCACTGCGGTTCCTATTGTCAAAAGCACTTCGCTTGCCAGACACCAGTCCGCATAGCACAAAACCGGATTTACAACTTAAAGTCCAGTTCGTGACCATCTCAGGTAGCCTTTCCGGAATTGAACTCAGAACATGCTGTCACACAGTTTCTTAAATAATTTCAAGTATTTACGCGAGCACAGTCTTCATAACCTTATCGTTCTCGGGGTCCCAGGATCCCGACGAACCGGGAACGAATGCGTCAGTTTTAGCTTCTTGAAATCGCCCACACAGGGCACTCGCTAGATCCTGATATTGCTCTATTTTCCTCTGTCTAAATTCTTTTACGGCGTATAATCTATTCTCAAATGGCACTGTGACGTCGATGATCATTGCTTTATTACGCAAGTCTGGCCTCAAATGTCCCTTTACAGTCACAATCGTGAACTTACCTTCAGCTGCTCTCTTAACCCTGCTTACCACTGCGATGTGTGTTCTGCCTCGTGATCTGGAATCGAACTGGCAACCCTAGGAGCTTGTAACATTTGCCGTCTCTTAGGTTTCTGATCTCTTGCTCACTGATTTTAAATATCGAACGAATGCATCGTAGTAGTCTATCGCGGAAAGAATAAATTACCTTTTCATGTTCTTCAGCGAGTGCATCTCGCCTATTTTCAACTAGGAGAGAAATGTTGTTTGTCGTCTTTGGCATTGACTATTTCTGGCATCAAAGCTTCGTTCTCTGTGCTATTGGTGGACCCAGTGTACAAACCACTGTTATATTTTCTGGTTGTTAACTACCTCACACTGTCACTTACAGTGGATAATTACGAGTTGCAGGGCTTAATTACGTGTACACTTGATTGTACCGGAACTTCCGCCGCGTATCGGAAAACGAAAATAGTTAAACGAAATCTACGAAACGTTAAAAACTGTTGTAATATCTAATTGATATCCTGATAATGAGTTACAGGACCTTAATTACTTGCACATTTGATTACCCACCTGGAATTAGCGAAAAAGTGATTTCCCGCAAAGTACAGTAACAGCAACTGAAGAATTATCATAAATCGTTGATAAACGATAATGACAGATAAACATAAAGCTAATAATGAGTAGTTTAAGGTGGGCCGATCCCGGAGGTACTGCAATACCGGGCCAACCCGTGACAGAGGTGGAGCAAGCTCCTAGCACTCCGTCATTTTCCAAAAATCAGTTTAATATTCTGGTCCTGCGATGCAGGACGTATCAGATATTAAGCTGATAAGAACAGATTAACTTTATTTAGAGAATGCTTAAAAATAATAATACAGTAATCGGTAATATAAAACATGAATTAGGTGGTATACATATCTCCACCTCTTAACACTCTACACAGTTTTTAGACTCTCATAATTGTCACACATACATTGATGCGGTCATTGGTTCATGGACATATGTTGAAACACCCAATATGTCACTGACATAGTAAATCTTGGTAAAACACAAAAGGGGGGGGTTACCGCTCCCCGCCAGAGAAGTGCACATCCACATCGTGCGCACCGTCAGGGATGGCTCGGCCTTCGGCGTATTGCCTGACCCCTGTCACGTGCTCGACATAGATGTCCCTACTCCAGCGGATAGCGTCCGTGCACATTAGGCGCCGCATAAGATGGCAGTAGCGGTGCCCAAGGCGCAACTGGCTGATGATCCGCTCGTTCGCCGGATCCCATCCACCCAGCGCCCCAACAAGGAAGGCATCTACGACCACATCGTAGCCCTGCTGACGCAGGTGGCTCGCAATGTGGTCGTATTTGACCTTCTTGCCATTCCGCGCGGCTTCAAATGCGGCGTACCGATTTTCAAACGGCGTAGCCACATCGATTATCGCGGCGGTCTTCTCCGCCTCATTAAGAATAAAGAGGTCGGGCCGAAGACCGTCGTTGAAACCTGGCACGGTCTGGTTCACGCGGACCGTGGTCCCGCTCGAAGGCTTGAGCGCCTTGACGAGCCGACCAAGGACCGCGTTGTGACGGCGGGTGATGGTGGCGAAGTGCGGCTTGCAGTGGTTCAGGACGTGCGGCAGGGTCTCGTTCTCATACCCACACCTGCGGCACGCCTTCACCCCGTTCCCCCAGCGCCGGGACCCGTTCAGGGGCACACAGTCGAGGCGGGCTCGGTGCACGAACCGCCACTCCGCGAAGCGAGTAAAATTCCCGCTCCGCATAAAATGGTTTGGCGGCGTCGAGGCACTCGTCACCGCGTAGACCTTGCCCTGATCTGGTTTGCTGAGCAGGCGCTGCCGGAAATGGCCCCTGATGGCATGCGTCAGGGCGGTCTCTGCATCCTTCACTCGCAGGGCAGAGGCGTTGAGCTGCAGCTGCGGGTGCTGGTCAGCGTCGAGGGCCCACCCTACAGCCATCTTCGGCCTGATGCGCCTGGTGGCGGTTCGAAGGCGCGTCCAGACGTTGGTGACCTCGACACTTTCACTGGCGAAGTCTCCGTCCAGGCGGCCGTTGAGGTAGTCCACCAGGTCGCATGGCTGCACAGCACGGCGCACGCGCCGCCCCACCACGGCCCGCAGCATCGCGCCACAGAGCGGCCGCAGCGTGGCCGACCGCAGCAGGCGGAAGCCGTGGACCAGCTGGCTCACATCAGCGAGGAGACTTGTGGGAAGGAGGTTGACTCCTCCCATTTGGTGGCTGAGGTAGAGGGGTTCAGCTCCCGCGCGTTGCGGGAGGTTCAGCCACCTTTTCCCCACGGCCTTGAGGTGCTTGTCCAGGTCCGCGAGCGACTTCTTCTTCACCACCCCGTTTCTCAGATGGAAGGAGAGGCAGGGCAGGATGAAAGTGTTGACGGCGTCGAACTTCTGCCACGGGGCGAGGAGTGAAGCGTCCACCTTCGTGATGTTGTCCCTCATCTCCGCTATGGCCTCCTCCGCCGATGGGGCAACGTGGTACCCTGTCGGGACCCCGAGATGCTGATAGAGGTCGGGCTCGGCCAGGACCTCAGGCGTTTCCCCCTGGATCCGGAAAGTGGATGAGACCGCCTCTTTCTTCTTACCATCGATGTGGAGGGTGGCGCACTTGCGGGCGTTGAACCGTAGCCCCGCCCAGTCGGCCACCGCTCCGGCCACGTCGAGGAGCCGCTGCAGGTCGACGGGAGTCCGGGCGACGAGTGCCAGGTCGTCCGCGTACGCGAGTGAGTGGACCGCTTCCTGGTGCAGCTGATATCCAGTGTTTAGGTTGGACAGGGCACGAAGGATGGGCTCGAAGGCCAGGTTGAAGATGATGGGGCTCAGCGGGCATCCCTGCTTCACCCCTGCCCCGATGTCCACCGCCGGTGTGTAGCCGGCACAGCTGCGGATGGTCGTGGTGTTGCCGGCGTACAGCCTGCGAACGACCTCTATCGCCTCGCTGTCCAGGCCGGCCCACTGCAAGGCGGTAAAGATGGTCTCATGCGGTACTGAGTTGAATGCATTGGTCAGGTCCAGCCACGCAATGCAACACTGCTTGCGGTTCTGGCGGGCATCCGTGACGACCGACTGCAACACGAAGTTGTGTTCAGCACACCCGTCCATCGGCAGGAACCCCTTCTGACTGGGACTGATGCGCTGGTTGCGGGCCGCCCAGGCGCCCAATCGCTCCGCCAACACTGATGCATACACCTTCGCGCTGGTGTTGCTTAGGGCGATCGGCCGCCAGTTGGTGATGTCGGTCTTGTCCCCCTTTTTATACAAGAGGATCGTTTGCGAGGTCGTCCACGTCCGCGGAATGTGAGCCAGCCGCGTTACGCCGTTGAAGACGGCTGCAAGGATGTGGCCGCCCGCGTCAAATTTCTTCCAGACGGAGTATCGAATTCCGTCTGGGCCCGGCGCGGTGTTCTTGCAGCGGCGCAGTCGTTTCCATACTTCCGAGGCGGTGAAAGAGTCCGCAAACGGGTTCCGGTCGTTTTCTGCCGGCGAGTCGTAGCGCGGTACCTCCTCAGGCACATCTGCCATGTTTTGAGGCCCCCGGCGGTAGACACGGGAGAAGTGCATGTGTAGGTCCTCAGCCGGGATCTGGCAGAAGGGGGAGGTAGCCTCTGTAATCTCCCGGAAAGCACGGGGTCGGCATCTACGGTAGAGTCTTTGGATGCGGGAGGCGGCCTCCGCATCGTACGTGGGTCGCCGTCGGCTGCGGGGTGCCGGATTAGGGGCCGGCTGGCGGTAACGAGTGGTCGGCTGACGAGGGGCCGTGACTCGGCCTATATTCTTTGCCTCTTCCTCGAGGCGGAGGAGCGCGTCGTCCAGCTCGGCGGCGCTCTCGACGTTGTTGAAGAACGCGACCCATTCCAGCTGCCTTGCCGTTGCCCTTGTTGGGTCCGGCGGTGGGGTGCCCTCCACGTCTGTGCCGTCCGCGGTGGTCAGGACGGCCGGTGGCACGTTGGTAACGGCCGGTGTAGGAGGTGCGGGTCGTCCAGACCCCTGGCCACGACGAACACCCGCCCTGGAGGTCGGCGAGGCAGCTGGCGGCGTGGTGCTGTTTGGTGCGGCGGGTGGAGATGGTCTCGGCCGCGGTCCCTGGTTGCGGCGGACTCGGGGGGCATCCCCGGAGGAGTACCGGGCGGCCGGCGGCGCGCTAGTGCCAGCTGGCACGGGTGATCCAGTCACCTGGTTATGACGGACACGACGGACCGCCCTGGAGGTTTCCAGAGCGGCTGACGGCGTGGTGTTAGTTGACGCGGCGGGTGGAGATGGTCGCGGTCGCGGCCTCTGGACGCGGTAGACAGCCTTGGGAGTGTGCGACGTGGCGCTGGACGCTGCTGGCCGTGGTTCCTGGCTGCGTCGGACATGGGAGACACCCCCGGGAGCGTCCCGGGCAGCCGGCGGCGCGCTGGTGGCAGCTGGCGCGGCAAGTGCGGGTGATCCAGTCTCCTGGCTGTGACGAACACGGGGGACCGCCCTGGAGGTTTCCAGAGCGACTGACGGCGTGGTGTTAGCTGATGCGGCGGGTGGAGATGGTCGCGGTCGCGGCCCCTGGCTACGGCGGACCCAGGGGACAGCCCTGGGGGTGTTCGGCGCGGTAGTGGGTGCTGTTGGCCGCGGTTCCTGGCGGCGTCGTCGGACTCGAGGGACACTCCAGGAGGCGTCCCGGGCGGCCGGCGGCGCGCTGGTGATGGCTGGCGCGGCAAGTGCTGATGATCCAGTCTCCTGGCTGCGACGACCACGGGGGACCGCCCTGGAGGTTTCCAGAGCGACTGACGGCGTGATGTTGGTTGATGCGACGGGTGGAGACGGTCGCGGTCGCGGCCCCTGGACGCGGTAGACCTGAGGGACAGCCTTGGAGGTGTGCGACGTGGCGCTGGACGCTGCTGGCCGTGGTTCCTGGCTGCGTCGGGCTCGGGGGACACCCCCGGGGGCGTCCCAGGCGAAAGGCGGACCACTGGTGATAGCCGGCGCGGCAAGTGCGGGCGATCCATTCTCCTGGCTGTGACGAACACGGGGGACCGCCTTGGAGGCTTCCCGAGCGGCCGACGGCATGGTGCTGGTTGGCGTGGCGGGTGGAGACGGTCGCGGTCGCGGCCCCTGGCTGCGGCGGACCCGGGGGACAGCCCTGGGGGTGTCCGGCACGGTAGTGGGTGCTGTTGGCCGCGGTTCCTGGCGGCGTCGTCGGACTCGAGGGACACTCCAGGAGGCGTCCCGGGCGGCCGGCGGCGCGCTGGTGACGGCCGGCGTGGGTGGTCCGGACTCCGGGCTGTGGCGAGTACGAGGGACCGACTTGGGCGGCTCCGAGGCGGCTGACGGCGCGGTGCTGGGTGGTGCGGCGGGTGTAGGTGATCGCGGCCCCTGGCTGCTGCAAACCTGGGGGGCAGCGCTGGAGGCGTCCGGCGTGGTAGTCGGCGCAGCGGGTGATCGGTGCCCCTGGCTGCGGGGAACATCCTCGGGGGCGTCCAGAACCGTCGGCAATGTGGCGGTGGCTGGCGCGGCGGATGGCGCTGGTCGCGGCATTCGGCTCCGTTGAACCAGGCGGGCTCCCTCGGGGGCGGTCGGTGGTCGGGTGACGGGCGGTGCGGCGAGCCCAGCGCAGGCGGGTGTCTTCGCCTGATGGTGCTTGCACGCTTTGAGCGCGCCAAAGACGCTCCTGCAGCCGCGGCACCGGAATACAAGGTGGCGGAGGTGGTAGCGGCGGACGTGCTTCGACAGGTCGCCATGCCTTTTGTAGACCTTGGGCACCGGGAAGCAAATCTGACACTGGAACTCCTCCTGCAGTGGCACCTCCACCTCGTAGCTGTCGTCCGGGGTCTGCAGCGAGACGTCCATTGTGGACCCTATTCGATCGACGGGGCCATACGCCTATCGCTAAATAAGAAACGGAACTACATTAATAAGGTAAATTAAGCTGATAAGAACAGATACTACACTTTGATCTTAGCCAAAAGGCCGAGAAGCGATGCCCTTATCAGGCGTCGCGACGCTGAAATACATTATCTGACGCATGGCGTCCGCGGGTACTGCAAGATATACTTGTAACTTCAAAAACATTTTTGCTGTCATCCGGCATTTTGACGTTACGGAACGCAAGGCAAGGGGCTACTGTACCGTTTGTCAGAGGGATACGACTCAATAATTTCTTATTTCTATCAATTATGTAAATGTTCTTAATCCTAGTATACACTTTCACCCGTTCTGCCATCTACTAGGGATTCATGTACTTCTGTCTCTCTCTCTCTCTGTCGCACACCAGCTCCGCCGCGTGACAACAGAACTCCAAGGTTCAATAACAGATGGTACAACTAAAGCTGAAAGAAAGAGAAAACCTCATCCACACACTTATTACGCCAATACACGTACTTAACATCATTCTGCCATCGTCACCACAGTCATTTAGCAGGTCAGTACAGTGATAACGGTCGGCAGTTGGCGGATTCCAACCACCATCAGGCTATAATCACAGCTTTTCAGCGGTTTTCCTCAGTACCTACAGAGTGCCTCTCTACCTCGTCACCTGCTTCATCACCGAGCGTCGTTTAATAACTTAACAACTAGACTCGTATTTTGGAAGTTCCAGAAGTTGCACATTTTTCTTGGTGCCCTCGTCGGAGGTGCAAACCCATTCCATTGTAACTTCCTTGTTTTATGTATATTGAGGGAGTTGTAAAAACGGCGAAATTCCCCTACACTCTGTTGTCCACTTAATCTAATCATCTCATTTGTCTACACTAAATACCTAATCACGCAGCGGGAGATTGGGTAACATCATAGAAGCCATTGTTAAAAATAGTCACATTTAAGAAGTGTAGTGTAACAGTTCAAATTACATCTTCTGCTGATGTAGACTTAATCATACTGTTTAATTTCTTATTATTCATTAACCTGAATTTATTTTAGTTTCATTTTCAAAATTGTAACTTTGTGTGGTGTTTGGAGTGTTGTACTGGGATAGATACTACCATTTCATGGCATCTACCCAAGTGGTTAAGACACATGTGCGAGGACCTTCGAGGCCTGGAAGTTTTAGTTTTGACATTAATGGGTAATAATTTGCCGTGAATTGGGTGTAGCCCCATGTGTCACATTTATGGCTTCAGTATGCCAAAAGTCAGTCATTGATGGAACATACTGTTGCACACATAATGGGACGTGACATCCCACCTTTGGCTAACGTAGGCAATCAAGGTCATTGTTCGAACACACTGCTGTACGATAATTATCTCGTATGTATGATTTGAGGTTTTCGCAGTGGTGAGTATGAAGATTTCTGTCTTTTGGGTTGTTGCGCTGTGTAGTCTGGTCGATGTTAACCAACGTTTGAGAGGGCATACTGCTTCCGTCATCAGGGTGATGATGACAGAGGCGTATGACCTCTGAAACAATGGTGGAAATCTACCATACCACACAGCGCAACAACCCAGAAGACATCCACCTTCAATTATCTAGTAGCTTACAAGTTCCAAGCAATTTTGAAATTTTGCATAAAAAGTTTAATTTGTTTTGCAGTAATTAATGACCTGTTGGATCTAAAAAAGTGAACTTCACTATAGCGAGGAAATATAATAATAATGTTGACTTTCAGCATAAAAACACACACAAGGAAAACTCCCGAGTTGCCTAGACCACGGCCTTGCCCAACACAAGTTATAAATTCGGGCACCGCCAGGAATCGATCCCGGGACCCCAGGATTACAAGGCCGGCGTTCTAACCGCTAGACCTCTATCCTCTGTGTCCTGACTGGCTCTGGGGCCCACCCAGCCTCCTCTACAATGGGTACCGGGGTCCTTTCCCGGGGGTAAAGCCGGCCGGGGCGTGATGCTGACCATTCACCCCATCTGATGCCAAGGTCAAGAAAGAGAGGAGCTATACCTCCACTCGCCCCAAGCGCCTTTACGGCATGTAGCGGGACAAACTTTACTTTTACTTTTTATTACTTTAAGTATGATTTTCAACATTATAGACAATATTACCCATTTTAATTTAATTTTTTCTAAGATCCAATACTTTTTGTTTGTATTTAAATGTTCCCTATCCCATGTCAATATCCATCAGTATGTCGTCCTGGTTCCACCGGAGTCCTATTAAAAATATTCTACTGTACAGTTTGTTTCCTTTGGGGGGGGGGGGGATATAAAGGCTCAGTACCCGATACTTATCAAGAGATTTATGAACCATGTACTTCTGGGTACATGGCATTATAAAGTAAACACGAGTCACCTATATAACTATATATTTGAAAACATGGCTTAGGGAACCCAAAGGTTCATCACCGAATTAACCAAAGCCCTCCACCGGACCCTGTCCTGGACCAGCAAAATCCAGTCTCCCTCAACTCTTATCTCCCATAGATCCCTCCTAACATTATTCTCCCTTCTACGTCTTGGTCTCCCCAGCAGTCTCTTTCCCTCAGGCTTCCAAACCAATACCCGGTGCACACCTTTTGTCCCATCCATGTGCGCTACATGCCCGCCCATCTCACTCCTTTCGACTTAATCACCCTGACAATATTGGGGGAGGATTTACAGATTTTTAAGCTCGTCATTATGCAGTTTTCTCCATGTCCCATCGTCTTCTCTCCTAGGCCCAAATATCCTCCTCAACACCCTGTTCTCAAACACCTGCAATCTGTGTTCCTCCCTCTGAGTGAGAGACCATGTTTCGCACCCATACAAAACAACAGGCAAGATTATTGTTTTGTATATTTTAATTTTCTGGTTCTTAGAAATCAGACAGGAAGACAAAATATTTTGAACTCGGAAGTAGCAAGCATTTCTGCAAATTTAGTCTCCTAACTTCCTCAAGAGCATCATTTTGATTTGTTATTTTTGTTGCCAGATATTTGAACTTTGTAAACCTTTCAAAGGACTTATTAGCTACCCTAAGGTAATTTTGCCCGCCTGTCTTCTGATGACGAGATACTAACATGTACTTAGTTTTTTGTGAATTTACTTCTAGCCCCACCTGTCTGCTAGCCTCTTTATTGTATTCATATCGTCCCCCAATAAATTAACATCAAAAACAATTAATTAGAATGATACAATTATATATAACAAAATAAATAATTAGAACAAAACAATAAAATACAATAAAAACAACTGAACAATGCATTAAACAGCATCTGCAGATTCTTCACCGGATGCCGGCGAAAATGCTTAGGACTGATCTGTTCTCCTGAAACAAGAGATGAAAATTACATCAACACTTGTTTTATAAATTTCTACAAATGTAACCTTAAAATTGTTAATATTACAAGATACATGTTTCCCTCCCACAATGAATGAGTTCAAAAACTTACTTTCTGTGAACGAGCTTTGCAGAAGACTTTCCAAAAGCAAAGACTCTCATCCCCAGCGCTGGTTATGATGGCTTCTCCATCAGAAGATATCGACAGATACGGCACTCTGTTTGAATAATGGCCAGTGCGATTTGAAACATGTGACAGGTTTGGATATTTCCAAATGCGTATCTGGTTTTGGGAGTTACCGTTGGTGCTAACCTACAACAAATAAACAAATTTCCATAAGAAATGTAATGAAAAGTAACAATCTGGAATAGCATCCACACCAAATTCCATGAAAATTTGTCAGCCAATCTCGTTTAACAAGTAATTATGCAAACGATGACACAGCCAATGACAGCGCAACAGGTAATGACATCATCAGTTACTGCAGAGAATTACGGATATTGACATCACTGTAGGTCTTAATCCAGCTACCTCACAACTCGTAGCATGCTAATGTCTCCAGGGATGATCTTTCAAGGCGCATGGCAACTTTGGGTATGTCTAGACTCTCCTATTCAGGTTGGGCCAACCACAGAGCAGATTCCATTACCCCAACCAAAAGTGTGATTAAGAGGGGCCCTACAATTTAATGTGTGCTCTGAACCACAATAAGGGGCCTGGTATACTTCATTTTCCCAAGGTTTTATTTTTGGAAAATGTGAAGACTTCAGTTACCAAGAAGAATCTGAGAAATGTGGATGAATGAAAATTCTGTTATTTTTCCATAAACAACAAGTATTGACCTAAGGAAAACATATTTTATACTGCCAAAATTGAGTAAAGGTAAGGAACTGCCCTGAATGCAGATGGCTTCACAGTTACAATTTCATGTTTCATTAATTGCGTTTTTCATCCAAGTAGAAATGCAGAAATTTTATAAATTATATCTGCAGCAAATGAAATTTCAAAATTAGGTTTGGGGGTGTTAAAATATTCACAACATAAATTTCAATTTAATCCTATAGGTTACAAACACTTCACTACCTGTACCAAATTAAAAATACAATTCCTTCCCCTATCAATGATATCGTTCCAAGTACAAACTGAAGAGCACATCGACATGCAAGAAACTTACCAGTTCAGAGGAATGTTTAAGCCAAGCAAGATTACAGACTTGAGATCCAGTGTCCACAAACTGCTTTGGTTGTCCTGTGAGCGTGTTCCAGAAACGAATACACTGATCAGCTCCGCCTCCACCACTAGCCAAGAGTCCATGATGATGCGGGGACCATGCAATAGCTGTAAAATAAAATGTATTTGTGTATAATAAGAATTGTGTCCAAATGATCAGTTTGATACATCATGCTGCATGGAATATTAAAATAAAGAAAGTGAATGGAGGAGGCAGAGATGAGAAATGTGAAGAAATTTACTTTGCAAATTATAAATGCTGCGCAGAACAGTGAAATCAAAGACATCCAAAGAATATGAGCACCATGCCGGAGAAACCATGAACTTGTATCAGTTATATATGATAAACACAATGTACCTTTCACTGAGTGTAAGTCTGCACAGGTGAGAGCGAATGCAGATTCCAAACATTGAGGTGATTGTCATTGCCACTGGAGACCAGGCTCTGCTTGTCTGGAGACCACTTCAAGCCGCAAACCTTTAAACAAAAGATACTTATAGTAATTGAAATTGATGACAATAATTTTAAAACATATTTTTCAGCTGTTAGCAAAATTTTATGTGAAGTTCTGACTATGGTGAAGATGTTGATGCTGTTCTTCTGGGTCGTGATGCGATGTGGAGATGAACTGTCTTTATCTTCAGAGCTGAAGATGGAGACTGCGTGTACTTCCAAAACTCTAGTATCTATGTGAGTCCACATGGTGTCACAACCCAGAAAAACAATGATAACTGTTTTGCAGTAATAACAAAATTATTAATACTTAAGATTTTCTATTAACCTCTTGTTGATGGCCAACCAACATTGTCTCTGTCACAAGACTAGGAGTTCTCACATCACATTGTAAGATCAGTCCTTCCTGACGACACAATATCACCATTCCAAGCTAGCGATTCAACTCTGTCTGGATGGGTCAGCAGCTCATTAATTGGGAATTTACAGCAACCTCCCAGACTTGCATGTAGTCATGATGTGTGCCAATTGCTACCAAATTTCCCTACAAATACAAAACACCAGGTCATAAATGTGTCCAATAACAAGAGTCAGTCCTATATTATGTTAGGAGTGATATGTTGTGTTATCTGTTCGGTAACACTTCCTGGTATGCAAATTCTTACCTATTATCTACAGCTGTTGCAGAATATGGCCATAATATTTCATTTATATAAAATTATGACATCACATTACATCAGAATACAGACAAATATATTTTGCTTTGCAGGTCTTCATGGATGGAGTAGCCTATATAAATAACGCCCACCTTGAATGTGTGTTACTGCAATGTTTGCAAAAATTATTGTTAACACTAAACAACTGTCATGGCTCTCACCCACAAGCCAAAGTTATACAGACAAATACATTTATCCTGAAATAAATATGGCTACCTCAGGACAAAAATCTCTAAAAGACAAACTACTAAAATTTTGGGCTTGGTCTCCCTCACTTGGCAGGCGGAGGACACAATTCTTCTCCACCTTCCTCAGAAGGTTTGTAACAAGAAATCCAAATTCTTCAGATTTCTATTAATGCACAGAACAGTGAACTTCAGAAACACCAAGATGTTTCCCTTGTCATGGATATAAAACATAAAATGAAAAGCAGAAAGAACGCACAGAAATGGGGTTAGCAGTTGACACTGATTCAACATGTGTACAAGAAAGATGACAAGAAGCAGAATTGCAGGAAAAACAAGAGGCCAAAATTGAGAAAAGTCAAAATGGGGACTTTGGCAACTTTCAGAATTCAGAACAGAAGTCCACAGACTTACTGGGCACGAAACAGGCCTGAGGAAAGAGAGATTCTGACAAGGAGTCAAGTACGACAAATAACACAGCCCTTTGTATTCCTGTGTTGCTCTATATGAAAGGGACCTTATTTTGCTTTAACTTCACATGCAAATTCTCAAGTCATATATTAACTACAATTCAATGAAACTCAGGGGCGTTCAACACCTTCAAGAGAAAAGAAATAAACTTCAATAAATCAGGACAAATAATGAAGTACAGCACATGAAACTCCCAATGCTTCATATAAAGAAGAAGAATGTTATAACTATTTCATAATCCACACTCTATCATTGTCTCGTAGCTTGTCTTGGCAGAACAGCTGATCATGAAATCAAAACAGCCTCATCAGCCAACTCAGATTTCATCAGAGACCAAGACCATTTCATTTGTGGAATTTAGGAGATAAAAACTAATACAAACTATGACTAACCTTGAAGGGTATTTGTTATATTTTCACTGTAACTCAAAATCTTGTGGCTCTTTGGCCCAAGTGGTGACAAAGAATAGGTCACAGAAGTGTCACCACTGAGCCCATCTTCATTCTTGATTGGTGTTGCATACTGTAACAAAACAGAAATGAATCTTTCTTAACACGTATAACATTTACTTACAATGTACAAAGTACACACAGTGTAATCTGAGCTCCTGAACAAGACAGTAGGGCAGCTTCATGCGCCGACCACGATATCTCCCTTGAAGTGTGCTACAAGGTACCAGCCAGGATAGAATTGTGTTGGGCTTCAAGTACAACTGGAGCATAAAGCTGATTACTCACCTCCATCCAATGCTGAGAAAGGGTGGATGGAGTGTTACATCCCTTCTGCCAGACACCTTCAAACCATGATTCTTATGCAAAGAGACAATTTTACATTCACCTTTACCTGAATGGAATGGGTCACCAAGAAAAAGAAAAATGTAATTTTCCCATCATGTATTGAAGTTTTGGACAACACAGATCAGAATATCTTCTTGTATATGGTTTTGAGCTTACAAATTTATTTCCGGAGCTCCCGTTGTACAGAAGAAAACATGACAGTAGAAATGTTATATTAAGGTTATTGAGGGACAGAAGAGTCTCAGAGTTTTAACTCTGTGTATTAGAATGCTGATTGTTTCTTCCTATTATAAACATCTTTTATCAAAAATCAACATCAATACAAAAACAACAAAAGGTTCACTGCTCATCACCTGGAATGTTTGCTGCAGGTTCCACTCATTTCCCTCTGTACATGTGACCAAAAAAGGCATGTCAGAATTTTGCTTTTTAATTGTCTGCACAATTGGAGAACATCAAATGCAACTTGTAGTCTCCAGCACCTGACTGGCTGAGTGGATATATTAATGTGGTATTTTAAAAGGCTTTAATCCACGATGATGCCTCATGCAAGATACCACGACTGCATAAGAGTCATGGAGGGTACTTCATGTGAAAGTCTGTACATAAAACGGTACTGTAAAAACATACGAATGGCAGAAAAAGTAAACACATTTATGACATGAATTAACTGGGAAGTGTAACAGAAAGCAATTATGTAATTCTTCTGAAATATAATAATAGGATGTTTTCAAGATCAGCGTTTTACATAATATATGCAGATAATTACAAATAGCCACATAGTAGGTACTTCATAATCGTATGCATCAAACATGATTGTGTTCTATTACTAAAACAAAGCCAGAAAGTTCCTACAAACATACTGTTGCAACTTCTTCATTAATGAGAACTGGCAGCATCAGTAAATCAAATGAGACACGTAAAACACCTTATTAGAAGCATATTCAGTTTTGTTCCTAAAAATACCTTAACATTATTTTAATGTTCTTAAAGTATTGGCAAAAGTTTCTGAAAATGTCGTCTGTTACTTTGAATGCGTAACTGATCTGTGGCACTGGTACACTGAAAATTTGCTGTTGTCGCAGCCGTTGAATCAAATGCCAAAGCTAGTCGTGGATGTTGACTCTTTCCAAGTAAATTATGCCCTTCAGATGTCCCCACAGTAGGAGATGGTAGATGTAAAATCTGGCCAGAGGCCGCAAAGTCAATTTGATTCATCTCATCCATCAGCATGTGTGATGAGAGTCCAGAAGCTGCTTTATGTTGTAAATAAGACGCCCTAAGAGTTGAAACACTAACTCATAAGGTGATATGAGGACATCACCTGTTATTCCTGTCCAAATATTACTTTTGAATTAATGCTTCATTGCTGTAGCCACTGACAAGAAACTTGTGACCATTTGATTATAGGAGCTTCATCTTGGATTGATTTTAGGAGTAGAACACAATTCTTAAATGAAATGCAGGCAATTAAGAATCACCTGCCTATATATTATCTATTGCAGAAGGTGTCAGGCAATTATTTTTCATATTATTATGTCATGACACGTAATTAATTTCATCACGTGGCATGTGAAGGCATCTGGACTACACAAAACTTGGCATCAAGACAAACTCTCAAGGAGGGAACAATTGTAAAGGCCATGTTAAAGTTGGAGAAGCAGCAACACAGAGTTAGAACTCTTAGCTGTAAGAGACTGTAGACTGTACTGGAACTACTCTAATTTCATCAAAATTTGTTTAATTATGCTATAACAGACAACACTACAGCATTATGATGCCATTTCCAATGTCCATTCATTATTACCATCAGCATATCGGTCATAGATTTCACTGCATTTTAGTATCTAATTACCAGAAGATCTTCAGATCTTTCTAGAGGGAACAATGTGTAACACTTCGTCATATTAAGTTCTTCCATCCAGGCCTTCTAAGAAACATAAAACTGTAACACTTAAGTAAATTTGAAATTAATACAGAGAGATATTATATATACCAATATTAATATTCAAAATACCTGGTGCATTACTTAGACACAAAGTGCTGTAAATTCAACTTTAACACCTTGCAGGTTATTTAAAATATAATACCTTACTTTTTCTTGCTTTCAGAATATCAGAAAGTTCATTTATCTGTTCAGTAAGATCATTCAAGGTTCTGAACTCATCCTCATCCTTATTCAGGTATTGTACAATACATCCACCGTGATCCCCTGAAAACTGAAGAGATGATCAATGTTATAATTGACAAGTGGAGTTAAAGCTACCTAAAGATGGTCGAAATCAGCCAAAATATGCTGTAAACAATCATTATACTTGTAATATTAACAATTTATTATTAACAACAATGAATAATGTGTTGAGAACAACACACAGTGTTTGTAAGTTGCATGATGTTGATGGACCAAAATATTAGTGTTTAATAATAAACTTCAACAGGATGATTCTTTACAATTTATATCTATGCATTTATTCTTAAAAACTTTTTTTCCTACGCCAGACTTGAGCCTCTCAGTCATTAGTCTATTTACAAGGCGACAAGTGTCAGTCGTTTTTAGCGAACAGGGGGCACCATGAGTAGGCGACTGACTTCATCCCCCTTTTTACAAACATCCATGCCTCGAGTGGGACTCGAACCCATGGTCATAGCAGCCAGGCACACGAGGATCATGCCCCAGACCTCGTGGCTACTGCGTCCAGCATTCTTAAAAACAACCTAGCACCTAATTAGCTTTTAATTCCCACACACAAACCTAACTATAGAGGAACATGTGACAAAGGAACTGAACATCAGGAAGAAAAATACTCCAAATGCATCAACAAGTTACAGGACAGTTATAATCATAGTATTTGATCAACAAGAAGGGCACACATTCGATTTGCATATATTACTTCTAATTTTCTTAAAATAAATTGTCCTAGAATTTTATGATTAACACAACCGGGCAAAACCTCATAAAGCCACAATGCAACATACAATTTTAAAAACTACTGCACACATTATTCAAAATCCTTTTAGCTGAAGGTCATTTTTACAATGATTTCAAACAGAAATCACAAGGGCACCATTTACTAATAATTTATTAACAATGCCATATCAGAGTTATACAAAATCAAATGTGAACTCAGAACAATGGGGGAGGAGATCCATTTTACAGTCCTGTCCTGGAAGGATACTAATACTATGGCACTGAGTAACAAGGAGACATTTCATTTCTCCAGAGTTCATTTTAACACAAAAGAAACTAAAGTATAAAACACAGAAAAATAACATTCCAACTTCATTTTACCTCTGGCGATAGAAAGTGCTCAGTCTGTACTTCTGATGTCACTAGAACTGCCTCATCTTGCTTGCTCTTATTTAGAATATTCTCATGACCCTGAATATAAACAGAAAATTATACAGTGTTCCATACACAGCAGCAACTCTGATGGCTTTTTTCAGTCAACTGCTCACCACTGTCAACTATTCCACAAAGCTATCAGTGATCATTTTGAACACCTACACTGGAGTTGCTAATTCACCAAGTGCTTATGCTGACTGTAATGTTTTAGTTTATTAAATTGTATTTATTTCATTCACTGAATGTGTACAGGATTGAGATGCACTGCAAATAAATTTTCTGGATATGGAAATGTCAATTCAGAATTATTAAAATGTTTTTAACATTAACTGTGTCAAAAGTTCAAATTTACTGTCATTATTCAAAAAAACTTATTGTTACACATACAGTCACAAATAAATTACAGCATATAATATTTTTCACCACAGAATTCACATTGTTGTACTACAACTCAAATCAGTAATTAAGACCAGAAAACAATGTGCTTTATGAAAAGTTATGGACTATCATGCACTGTAATCAGGATATGGCACCTTTGCATCATGCATCTTATAAATCTCACTTCCCATGTGAATACAGAAATTATATGGGTGTTTAGAAAAGGTATCAGGCAGAACAATGTCCATTTATGGTATGCAATGGATATTGGAACATTCTACTGATTAAAAGAAAAATAATATCTGGCCTTCCAATGTAAAATTCTGTAATAATTTCAATTCCATGCAAGATATTAAACTTACTCGATGACACACCATAATACAGCACCACAATTCAAGACTGTGATCACAGAAGTTAAATCTTAATATACTTACTTAATACCTAACAGAACAAGTGACTGTATGCATACTCTACACATCTAATATTCTGACGTCTATCCAGCCACAACACAGAACCAAGATTGTCAATGTAAGTTTTTATCTTATTTTAACCTTCAACTATGACTTAATTCAGCCAACTATATTTACTAACACAACATTCTTTGCATAACACAGTAATAAAATATGTAGATTTATATATTTGATATGTTATTGTTTTTTAATCAATTACTTCAATAACAAAGTGGTTTGTGACAATAGCGAGGGACTGTAAGATGGACCAATGAGTTCAAAACATGTCCAATACAGAAATACATATAGTACAATGAGTGAATGACTACAGGAATTTACAAATATTTTTGTGGAGACAGACAATCAATGATTTAGAGCACTCTTCATAAAATCATGATTCATTCCACAACACTTTCTAAAATACTAGGCCCTATTTAAAGGCAAAATTTTTAATTTCCTTTTCTGATTAAAACTGTTGATGCATATGCTGCACATGTATATACTAGTAAAACTGTAAGAGCAAATAAAACTTCATGAGGATATATTCTTTACAGAAAGAACAAAACAGTAACATGAAGTGAACTTATGGATTATGAAGTTAAAGAAAAACTGCAGTGATAATTTTAACATGGAATTAAACATTTAATTTTTAAGTACACAAGACAGAGTATTTCACTAATGACATTCATAATTTTTATTAAATACATTGCTCTTTGCTACAGAAAAGCACAGGAAATCTCTTTTTATATGTTTCAAAATAATAAACACATTGTAAATTAAGAGTAGCTAACAAACAACAAAACATTTATTAAAAGCAGTTAAACAATGTAGGCTCTAATGCCAATGACAATCAGAGAGCCATAACACTGTTTTGATGACACCATAAAGAGTGATAATGTATAACATGCAAGTCATGTTTGATCAAATCATGCTTGGTGCTATTATTTAAACTTTATGTAGAGGAAAGTTAGGATATGGTTGAATAGCGATGATGATGATAATCACAAGATCGGCTCAAGGTAGGATTATATTTTTCATCACATGCACATTTATGATGAACATGTTTTACTCCAGATCCTACCTGTTTAGGATGATTCTGGACAGGTACAGTATCAACTTTAGGACTAGATACAACCTTTCTATCAGCAGATAACTTCACATCTATGGAAGGCTGAGTATTACGTCGACATACTTCATAATATGTTTCTTCAGCACCCAGCTGAAATGACATGTCTGGGGGGTATGGCAAATGGACTACATCTGCAGGCAGATGGAATTTGAGCTTCATCAGTATTTTCAGCATTATATAACTTATCACTAACAGGTCTAATTATCTTTCCAGGAGTGCAGAGATGCTGGTATGGAAGAGATGAATTATGAGGTTTATCAGGAGATGTGTGCCCTTGTAAATCATGGTTTGATTTGTTAACAGGAAACTGAACCTGCTGGTGTTCATGAGGATGGCTATAAAGACGACAGGTTACATTAAGTAAACAGTGTTGTTCTTACTCACTGTTAGGTTGGACAGATGAGAATTGTGACTGGCAAGTGGGGCAATTAGAAGGGAGAAAGGAAGACATGCATTGCTTACCATTACAAACCACAGGATGCTGCTGGTCTAGGTCAATGGAGGCACGCTGTGAAACAAAACATTCAGTATAAAATCCCACACTCAAAAATCCAAATTTAACACTGAGTTAAAACTGTATATATTAGATTAACCTCGCAGCTTTTAAATCTTTTCTCATTTCTTTAATAATAACATCTCTGAAATATGTTTGCATGTCTGCTTGACAATATCTCTCTTCCAGAAGTTGTATTTCACAGCAAAGAGCCAAATTTTGATCATGTTTATCAGCTACTTCTGCTGTCAAAGCCTCGCGCATATCTTTTGCAGACTGAAAATTAAAAGAACAAGTGATCTTTATTAAGTATGTTTAGCTCAGACACAAGAATATATGAACCATGTTACTAGTGAAAATGATATTTTGCCTGTTACTTTGTATGGGTGTGAAACATGGTCTCTCACT
The DNA here is from genome assembly GCF_977971745.1 of Zootermopsis nevadensis. Classification (NCBI taxonomy): domain Eukaryota; kingdom Metazoa; phylum Arthropoda; class Insecta; order Blattodea; family Termopsidae; genus Zootermopsis; species Zootermopsis nevadensis. The sequence goes on along the minus strand of NW_028259141.1, from coordinate 4,209,131 downwards.
CTCAGGGAGGATCACAGATTGCAGATATTTGAGAACAGGGTGTTGAGGATATTTGGGCCTAGGAGAGGAGGATGGGGCATGGAGAAAACTATATAATTACAAACTTACAAATTTGTATTCCTCCCCCAATATTGTCAGGGTGATGAAATCAAGAAGAATGAGATGGGTGTGGCATGTGGCGTGCATGGATGGGGAGAGAGGTGTGCAGCAGGTATTGGTCAGGAAGCCTGAAGGAAAGGGACTGCTGGGGAGATTTAGACGTCAATGGGAGGATTTTATGAAGTGGTATCTGTGGGAGAGAGGAGTTGAAGGCAATTGGATTTTGTTGAACCAGGACAGCAAATTACGATTCACGGTCACTGAGTCCACACACACATCTCGTCTATCCTGTACGCATATTCTACCACATACAAAGTAGGCCTGTTTACTAATCATGACTTATTGTTTCTGATGCATTGCAGATTATGTAAGACTGCCACCTGCCATCCCATCTTCTATAGCAACACATTTGGGTAGCCTGGTACAGTGTTCCTCATTCCGTCATGGTACAAGGTCCTTTTCGATTGTTGAATACACTTCTTAAACTGAACAACAAAACAAAAACCAACTTATGGTACCACACTGCAGTAAAACAATACTGAATTCGTAAGATTTTAGGTTCTTACAGCGGCAAGTAGAAAATGTCTGTCTTCTGGGATGTTGCGCCATCATGTCCTGTTTATGGAGGCAGTAAGAACATTCCAGATTAGTCATCTTCAGTTTTCAATTGTGAAATCTCTTTCATGCACAAAGGACGACACTGAACGTTGTGAAGCCACTGAGTCATTAGCATTCTTGCTACGTGTTTGGGATCCCGGGTTCAAATCTTGGCCCACCAACAGGTTCTTCTGACACTTGCATGGCTCTTCACAGTTCCTACAGTAAAGTTACAGGGCAGTACCTTAAATTTGGCCATAATCACTTCTTCCAAAATCCTTCCTCTTTCATTATTTACAAATCATTCTGCTATTAAACGCTACATAGTCTGAGCTGCATAAATAAAACAGGCTTCAGGGTTTTATATTTTGTTTTGGACAAAATATAAATCTGATGGTAACCTGCCATGTGGACCCTCAGAACATGATACACTTATATAAGATGAGTAAAAACGTTCTTGAAGTACACTTATTGGTACTTATATAGACAGATGAAGTGATTAAAACGTTTTCTGGTGCTACTGGAGTATTTGATGGTGGGAGCATACTTCAAACAATATTTTAGTTGAAAACTGTATTCAGGCTGATGATCGTGAAGAAGTTAGTGTGTACGGAGTATCTTGGAGTCCCTCAGACATAGTTTAGGAATCACTGTTGTCTCTGCAGGCAGTTTTACAGCTTTTATTATTAATTTCACTTTTACCAGCAATCCAGAACACGCTTTTGTGCTATATATGAGACCAAAAATACCAAGGTCACACTGGGAAACAAAGTTTTCCATTCACACCCCAAAAAGAGAGAAAGAATTCTGTATGTAAAGGCTGGATGAATATTCGTGGAAGCCAAGCTCCTGCCTGTATTGATACCTGAATGTTCTAAATTCCTTGTCTGGTATTATATACTGTAATGAATAACACTCCTGCTTCATAATCAGAAGCTGTTTGGTTAAAATCTGATCTGGGTCTGTCATTCAGCCATGTGACAAAGAAAAAAGACATCTTCATGTACATTGGAGTTAAGTTACCTGATTAAATGTTTGATGCTATTTGAAATGAGACCTACCAGTGTGATAAAGCAGGAAGTGTGTCCACACCTTCTGTAACATTCTGGATAAAATGGTAGCTGAACATGTTGCAACACATTTATTCTGGAGTCTTCATAATGAACTCTGTACTTGTTAAAAGAGAAACAGGAAAACAATCATAGCTTTCTTGACAACATTAATATTAAAAACATTTATTTCCATGACCATAAAAGTAAGGTAAAGTAAAGTTTGTCCCACTATACGCCATGTAGGCATTTGGGGTGAGTGGAGGTATAGCTCCTCTCTTCCTTGACCTCGGCACTAGATGGGGGTGAGTGGTCAGCATCATGCCCCGGCCGGCTTTACCCCCGGGATAGGACCCCCGGTACCCATTGTAGAGGAGGCTGCGTGGGCCCCAGAGCCGGTCTGGATGCAGAGGCACATATCTAAATCACAGAAAAAAAGTTGAGCTACTACAAACAAAACATGTTACTTAAAACATTAATTTTGTTATATAAAGTTATAATGTTATATTATTATTTTTCTTGTTGTGGTGGTGGGTGTTCTGTTGTACTCTTACAATCAAAGGTTTCCATGCTTCTCTCTATCAGATCACCCACTCTTCTTCCTTTTCATATTTTCAAGTTTACTTTCTAATCTTCTTATGTTTTGTACGGCATTTTTGTTTTCTTGCTTTTTTTGAGCTTTTAGATATTTTCTGAATGACTTCTCTATGATCAGAATCTGAAAGACAAAGTTTTCATAAACATACACAAACAATAACATGGTTGTTTAAGCTACCATAATGAATATGATCATAATCATGTTAAAATATTAGGGAAACATATGAAGATTACATATTATCAGTCATACTGTGTTTACCAGAACCTAACACCCACATTAAAAAATAAGGACTTAAAAAAGGAATAAAAAGTAAAAATATGAAAAAAGAATAATTCTGCCAACAGACAATCACAATATTATAAAGCTTAGCAGAGCTATGGCTAAAAGTGTCTGTGCATGGAGATGGCAAAAACCCTGACAACAGAGGTATCAAGTAAAACAAGACGACATGGAATATATTTTTTAATAAAAGGTCCTGATCCTACCAAAACCTACTCTACAGGGTTCTGTTGAATTTAATTTATAAAATTCATTACATGTTATGCACGTACACTCCAGAACTGAAGAACTGAGAATATAAATACATATATCATTGTAAAGATATATAAAACTCTATGTCCTCTCCAAACTATTACAAAACATAAAATATTATTTTAAAAATCCCACACAACAAAGATTAAAGAGTACACATACCTGAGCTACTGTCTGAAGATGTGTCAGAAGAAGAAGAAGCATCTGAACTGGAGTCAGAGTCACTAGAGTCATCACTGCAATCTCTAGCAAGATTTACGAGCAACTTTGGCACAAATGGAACTTTTGGCTGTGCCTTCAAATGTTCTCTTAATTCATCACTACAAATAACAAATCCATCCATTAGTATACATTAGAATCACCTTACATGAAGAAATATGATAAGCACAATATTGCATATTTAACTTCAAGCATCACCAAATATATTGGTCAAGCTGGCTTCAAATGCCCAGGGTCTCAGTTTCAAGACCAGTTACAAGTGCAGATTTTCTGCATTTCATCTCAGTCATTCATTTCTGACAATGAATACAAAGAAAACCACAGCCTCTACATTAGACAACATTATAATAAGGAATTCTTGACTTTTGTCAAATTGGCAGAGGCCAAAAGACAAGCCAACACATTTGAATTCAAGTCAAAATTTAAATGCAATTTAAATTCAAGCACGTTTGAAATTTGTTTTGTGTGGGTTTATTGTACAGCATAATATTTTTCTGGAACCAGTATCTGGTTTGTTATAAGGATATCCTTGCTGTAAAAGAAAGGTTCTTCAGGTGAAGGTTTTATTTAATATAAATTAAGATATTGCATAGGATGGAACTGTCTGAACAAAACCTATGTGACAGTACTACTTTTATCAACTTACGTCAGTCCTCCCAAGCCTATAGATGTAAAGAAATTGATGGAAAATCGTGTATTCTTGGGATCATCTCGTGGAAACAGACCCTCAAATGCAACTTGCATAGTTCTGCAAATAAAAAATTAAAATTTAACAAAATGTGTTCTCAATACAGCATTAGATTTCCCATATAAGGTTACTTTAATGTGTATATATAAACAGGATGACCAGCAAATAATAAAATAATAGAAAAACTGAATTGTATAGTATTATTTTAAGCTCAATCACCCAATCCACTAATACACCTCTCTATACCTTTTACTGCATGAATGCAGTGCTTTTTAGCTTCACTGATATCTGGGAGAAAATCCTACCTACCTACTGTCAGATGCTTTTAATAACTAAGCGTAACTGTGCTGCTCTTTGGAATTATGATGCTCTTATATGACATAATTTAAAATTAAGTAGCTTTCTGAACTCTAGGTAATCACCAACTCCCTCCAATCCACCCACTGAGGAACAGGCAAATGAAGTTGCTTGTTTGCTCCATAATGCAGATTTCGAACAAATGATTCTCAAATGCGCCAAAAAACACTGGTATTCCCACATACTGCATATCCAGCATGTCTTAGCCAATATATTCCAATCCATCATTGTTTGTATCCATAACAGGAACACTGAATTGGGTGGTTATTTAAACTGCAGGTGTGCTGCACACATTTTATAGGAGATACTTGTATCTTGAGCTTTGATGTAGCGAATGTTTGCTGTATAATTAGTTATACTAAAACAAGAAAAATAAAATTACTTTTTATAGAAAGTCAAACAGAAAAGCTATAAGACACTCATATAAAAATGTATTTTTCGCTTTTATAAATGTACTCACTTCACACTTCTAATTTCTTTTAGATAACTTTAAACACTTTTACAGCTTTAAGATATATTTCGAGATCAAAGTTCAAGTCTTAGCTTGAACCCTTCCAAACTGTGTAACTTAAATGATATATTCATATGTTTACTTACGGATCCTTTATTCTTCCATTCAGCTTATTAAGTCCCATGTACTCTGATAATTCAAGGAAGAGAATTTTAATGAAGATTCGACTGGAACTAGTAGTTTCGTCCTCATTCAGGTGGATGAAGGACAACACCTCCCATGAAATGGCATCAGTGAAGAGGAGATGCGCAAAAAATTTAGCCACATTTCGTAACTTGTTTGTGTCCAAGCGATGGATTGTGTCATATGTATCTCTGAAGATTTGTTGAAATGGAGGGATAAATATTTTATTCATCTGGCAGAACCTCTGAAAAGAAGACGGAAGTTAAAATAACATGAGAACAAGACAAGATCAAGACTGGCACAAGTTACAAAAGATGCCACGCACAAGGCTGAGCATGTGAAGAACTTTTGGAGGAGCTGTGGGTTTGTTTGTTGAGGTAAAGGCCCATTAGTTTCTCTTGTTATATGCACCTGTATCCAAAATACATTTAATAAATAAACTGTGCCCCAACAGAGTAAGATTCATCCTTATAATTCCCAGATGGCAAGTTAAATTGCAACAGCACCAACAAGAAAGAGTGTCCTTTGAAGTGACATTAAATATACAAAGTCAACAAGTACAAATGATGATGTAGATGTAGGTGTTTGATTTCAATTTGCTGATTCATACACACAAAACTTTGACTAATGTCTCCATATCCTGAGCCGGGATAGCTCAGTCAGTATAGTGACTAGCTACGGGCTGGGCGATCGGGGTTCGATCCCCAACGGGGGCAAAGGATTTTTCCTCTAGCCTCTGCGTCCAGACCGGCTTTGGGGCTCACCCAGCTTCCTGTCCAATGGGTACCGGGGTCCTTTCCCGGACGTAAAGTATGGCCAGGGCATGATGCTGACCACTCACCCCCATCTGGTGCTGAGGTCAAGGAAGAGTAGGAGCTATACCTTCGCTCCCCCCAAGTGCCTGCATAGGTATGTAGCGGGATGCTCTACTTTACTTATGTTTGTACAGTGCTAGAAATGGCCATTACCTGTGCCAACAGGCCATAGAACTTTTCGTAGGTCCTCTGTTCTGCACAGCAATCTAGAAACATATGACAGAGTTCCATCTCCTGTCCAGGCTTTAACTCCATTCTCATCAGCTTGTGGGCACATTCTTCAAAATCCAAACTTGAATGAATCGTCAGATAGATCGTTCTTCGCAGAGCCATGAGGTTAGTCTCGGTCTTATCAATAATGGCCTCATCCCTGCTCTCCTCTGAAACAATGACAAAATTTTTAACAGACACAAGTGAGTAAGTAGGTACTCTGCCACATTCTCACCAGAAGATGGAAACAGATCAGTTTCTGAAACCTTGTATTCTGTATGGAATAGTACATAATGGACAAGATCAGAAACCTAATTGTAATATACCATAGTCAGAACCCTTCAAAATTTATCATGGATATACTATACAAGGTCTGTTCAAAATGTATCGGACCTTTGGCCGGGAAAAATACAATTACTCACCTGGAGCTCTTAAACCCTAATCCCCTTCAAAGTACTCTCCTTGGGACTGCACACACTTCTCCCAGCGGTCCCACCATTGTTGGAAGCATTTGTGGAAGGCCTCTTTGGGAATGGAGTACAGCTGGGCCGTCGCATTCCGCATAATGTCTTCTCATGACTCAAATCAGGTCCCTTTCAGCGACATTTTCAGCTTGGGGAACAGCCACAAATCACAAGGAGCCATGTCAGGAGAGTAGGGAGCCTGAGAAACCAGAGGAATATTGTGTTTGGCCAAGAAAGCCTGAATCAGATGCAAAGAATGGGTGGGTGCGTTGTCATGATGGAGGTGCCAAGTTCCTGCTGCCCACAGGTCTGGTCGTTTGCGCCGCACAGCATCACAAAGGCGACAGATGACCTCCAGATAGTACTCTTTGGTAATGTTTTGGCCTTGTGGTGCGTACTCGTTATGCACCAGCCCACGGGAGTCAAAGAAAATGGTCAACATGACTTTGACGTTGCTGCGCACCAGCCGTGCTTCTTTTGGCCTCGGGGATAATGAATGTCTCCACTGTGACGACTGCACCTTGGTTTCCGGGTCGTACCCGTATACCCACGACTCATCACCAATGAACACGGTGTTCAGGAAGTCGGGGTCGCAGTTTGCGCAGTCCAGCATGTCCTGCGAGACTTCCAGACTGAGTTGCTTCTGCTCCATCGTTAGCAGCTTCGGCATGAATTTCGCGGACACTCTCCGCATGTCAAAATCCTCGCTCAAAATGGAATGTACTGAACCAATGCTTATCCCCACCTCGTCCGCATGTTCTCGGATGGTGACACGATGGTCCTGCATAACCAAAGTCCACACTTGGACAAGGACCTCGTCATTTCGGCTTGTTGAGGGCCTACCGGAACGTGGTTCGCTCTCCACCAAGGTCCGATACATTTTGAACAGACCTCGTAAACCATCTGTCGTTGTTCACTTGATGTTTTATATACTCGAAGCAAGATTGCTGGATGCTTGGGAGATGATGAACAGCTAATTTAGAAATTGTGGAGGACTAGTCATAGTACATGTTTTTCGAAGTCCTGCCAAAACATGAACCATTCCATACATGCATGACCTAGGTGCAAGAATCGATATTACGCAATGTAAATTAAGTGTAGTATATAACATTTGTTTCGGTTAGTTAGTTCACTGAGGTAGATTTAAGAATTTTATAATTGGTGAAAGAAAGTGACAGCATTTATTGTGTTACAGTGGTGTTATAATGTGGTAAAACAAAATATGACTGACCTTCCAATTAAGTTTAAAGCACTGACTGCAAGAAACTTGATGTAATAAGGAAATTGGAGGTAAACCAGAGAAACCACATAGTTAAGTCATTTCCATGCAGGCATAACAAAACAGTATGGATGAAGTGCACTGTTCCAGCAAACATTAAATGCTAAATGGTAGGGAAGAATAAGAACATCCTGTTGTTCACTGACAACTGTGCTGCCCAGCACACTTGTCTGATGTGTTTTCTTCCAAAAATTATCTCAGCTATGCAATGCAGTTAATGGACCAGGTGTGATCAAGGTTTAGAAGCGCCACTTCTGGAAGCGGCTTATTGGAAGGTGTTGCAGCTCATCAGAGTCAAACCTGATACCAATAATTTCATCAACTTTGGATTGTTGATGCTGGATGCTATTGTATACCTCAAAAATTACAAATTCATTTCATATATTTCCAAAGCAATCATTATGGTTACTGGCATACTCACATACAATTTATCCGGTTCCTTATCTTGGAGACATTAGTGTATAATAATCATTGACTCTAATTTTGAAATATATGTCATAATAAAGCAACATCTGTAGGATATGTCTCTGTACATCCAATGCCTCTGCTTCATTGACACAGGTTTCTTTGAACTGTGAATATTTTGAATGGGATTGAAAAGAAGTGAGGACAGGCCATCATTTCCTTTTTTCTTACTTTTAATCTAGCTTCGTTTGATTCAAGCATGCATGCTTACCATTTTCACTTTCTTCTCCTGAATCACTTTCTTCTTCTGATCCTGAGCCACTTTCTGAATTGCTACTACCTTCATCAAGAATTTCTTTCCTGAGAGAACTATACTTATCCTCATTGGCCTCATACTCTGCATCAAACTTGAATACATCTGAAATATTAATAAAGTAACATTTAATTTTATAATTTAAGTCACATACTTTGTTAAAAAGAATTAGTAAAACAATGCACAAATATATATCTTGTCTTTCTAGCATATTAATCCATTTGTTTAAAGATATAGCACTTCACCGGCAATCTGTTTTCAGCCAATTAGTGACCTTCCTGGGTCCTTTCTCAACAAGTAGTTCGGCCATATCCCATTAAAAGGTAATAAACTCTGTTCAGCACAAATATTTACTCTATTAGTATGAAAACGATGACAATGAAACATAAAAGCTGTGAAGAGTTTACTCAAATAAACAAAGATGGGTCAGTATTATCTCAGTAAATTCACGCGCATCTCTTATTTTGGAGATTATAAATTTTATACTATTGAGTAAATACTTATACCAAACAAAACTAGAAAGCACTACATTACTGCTTTCAAAACATGTATAGCATTTTCTACCATACAATGGGATAAGGCTAAACTACTCAGTCAAAAATAAAATCAGCAAATTGCTGTTGGTTTACTAAGTGGCATACAATATTTTTCCTGAATGTCAGTTGTTCAATAATGCATAAAAAAGCATATTAATTACAGAAAACAATGCCTAACAGTCCTAAAAATTTAAGGTCTGTAACTTTAATACTTTAAAAGATATACAGGTGGCCCAAAAAGATGAATCTAGAGCCGTCCCAGCAGCAACTTTAGTGGCTGCTTGCCAATCAGTTGCTCAACACTGTCAATTGTGTCAAGGGGTACTGATGTTAATTTGGAACACCTACATTAGATTCACTAATTCACTTTGTGCCAATGCTGACAACACAAAATTACTAACCAATGGTTTAAGCCTTGATGACCCACTCTGGTCTAGGAATCAAGGTCATGCACAAATGCCACATTATTAATGAAATCCCCCAGCAATCACATAACAATGCTATGGTATTTTAACAATAGCAAATCTTCCATATTATCCAACAAATATTGTGAATGCCCTTACCAGATTCAAAATCTGTATGTACCTTCAAGTAAGCTGAAGTCAAGAATAAAGTGAATGCAGACATGCCAATATTGCTCATTAAGGGGAAAATATCATAGCCGAGAGCCAATGTTATTAAAGTGAATCTGGTACTTCAACTTTCCACTGACCCTGTCTCCATCTCTTACTTCTTCAACCCAGAGGTTATATTTTAGTAATTTTGCTTAAACATCAACATAGCAGAACATACTGACAATGTTATGTTTCCACAAATCAATTCTATCATACAAAAAAGAAAATGCTATATTTAACCATCATTTAAATGTACAATAACACGTAAGGAATCAAAAGCTGGGGAAACTTACTCAGGATGTCTTCTGAATCTTTAGCATCATCTAATGTGATGAGATGAGTAAACTGATCCTGCTCTTCAACAAGGTCCAATTCATTCATAACTGCTTCATGATCTCGAAATTCATCTTTTCTCACTTGGAATATCACTTCAATCATGTATTGTACCTAACACACATACACAGTAAAAATAAGTAAAATTATATAATACAGTCATGAAGAACACCATAACAATGTTGAAATAAAGAGCCATGCACTCACTATGTTAAGTTTGATGTTTTCCCAGAATATACCGATAAGAAACTGAGTGTGCTAAAGAAATGTTGTGTGATAGAATTCTGATATCTTAGAAGGGAACTGAAGTTCAATTGTCTGGTCCACACTAATGTAACAGAAAAAGAAACTGGTTGTAAACAGGTCAGATGGCAGAAATCTTTACATCTGAGCAAAAAATCATGTGACAATCTGTCAAATTGAATTCATTGTCTCCTCCTAGTGAAATGAAAAGTGTTGTTTAGTCAACCTCAATCATGGACTCCAAAGCGTTATTTCATTGTCTAGCACTGTTTACATTTAAAAAATTGCCTTGGATGTAAAATGTCCATGACAAGGGCTATGAAATATAAAAACTGTTTAATATTGGGACTGTAAAATTAAAGTATGTCTGAGACCTTTAGCTGAATATACAAGTTGAAGAAAACTAACCCTTTTATCCAGCTGTCCTTCATGTAAAATATGTCGAAGTATCTCAAAGATAGCGTCCATTCCTTTCTTTGATACCTCAATTAGTTTCATGCCACATTCCTTTAGAAATGCTATGGCTACTTCCACAGAATCATCTGTTGGACTTTCTATAAGAAGAGTTAGAATTTCCAGGGCCACAATTTCATGAGCCTGAAACAGAACCATACTCATACATACACTTAATTCAATGTTAATTCTGATTCAGACCACTGCTTAACTATCCACTTTCTCAAGATAGACTCTGCTTCATATAGTTAATGACTTGAACAAGTGATTCCCAAACCTGCTCTGAGAAATCCTGGGGCAATATGAATAATTTGCTTTAATGGGAAAGATTTCAAAATAAATCCTACCCAAAATTAACTGTACTAAAATTACAAAACCAAAAGTTGATTTTTTCCCCAACTAAATCCTTCTCTCTAGAATGCATTAATTATGAATGGCTCTCATTCAGGTTCATAGTTTAACAATGAAATAAGTGAATCACTGAACACTTTCATGTACTTCACCTGATTTTTAAATGACTGGCAATCTATATTTTTGGACTATGTACCTCCTTAGAAATACACATGCTAAATTCAAAATCCTTTCTCAGCAATGGTGAGGATTGGCAAACATGTGCATGATTACTGTTGTGAAAATGGAATCAATGAAAAAGGACTTTGTAAATACATTTCATTTCAGCCTGGCATTCACTATTAAATCTGTAATTAACCCAATGAAGCTGAAGCTTGTCTAAATAATATTTAAGAACTCAGTCTGTACCACAAACAAAACACAACACTATACTTCACCATTACAAAGAACAATTGATTAACGCTGTTTAAGGAAATAATCCCTGTTTACTATGAGAACCATATGATATGCATAAATTAAGAGTTATTTATTGTTGAAGTAAGACACATAGTCACCATTGGGCTTTAAAGAATTGAAGAAAAATACACAGAACTACATGATTCATCAAAATCACTGACTTACAAATGACAAAACTTAAATGGAATACTGATCTGAAACTTTGCTGATAACGGTTACAACATATAGAATAGTCTGTCAAATTCACTGGATTCATTAAATGTATATATGGATTCTGTAGGTTTCTGACGATGTAGGTGCCCCTGCCCCATACACAGCAGGGCCCCGCTTTTCGGCGCCCGCTTTGCAGTGATCTGCTAACACGGCGCTTCTCAATTGCATACATATACAGAAGGGCCCCACTTTTTCGGCCCCACACGCTCAACAGCTGAGTCAGAGAAGTGTGTCCGGCAATATTTGCTCGTCGCTGATTCAGTCTGTTTACAGCTTTTGTGTGCTCCGTGTGTCTCTGTATTTCTGGCAATTTTTCAAAGTTATTACATAGTATAAACATATTAATTTTCAAATTTATATTCACCAATCACTATAAGCTGAAGACGAAAATATTTTAAGGTACGCAATGTGTGTACTACTGATATTCATTTTACTTTCATATAGTTTTCTTAGGCCTAGCACTATTGTGCACTTACTATATGATAGTGTAAACATCTTATTAGACTTTGATATGCATTTGCAAGTGAAAAAAGGCAAAGATCTGCTTTTCGGCGATTTTCGCTATTCGGCAGGGTCTGGTCCCTAACCTGCCGTATACGTGGTGCCCTACGGTACCTGAAGATGAAAACGGAACCAGTTTTTGAAATGTCGTGAACATTTTAACCTTGGACAAAGTCCAAAAACCCAATAAACCTGAACATAAGTATATTGCAAGTTAATTAGTTTAGTTTAGTTTACAAAATATTTTCTAAAACTACTTACCACTCTCTGATTTACAAGGTGAGCAACAAATGTTGCAGCAGAAATGCAAATGGTCTTATCACTGCGCTTGAAGCCACGTCTAAATTGAATGACAAGTCGTCTTAGCAGCAATTCTCCAATATTTGGAAACTGTTGACATAAAACAACTGCATTAAAGTATAGCACCTACATATTAAACATAAACTGAATTAGCAAACTATGGCCTGCAAATTCACATCACAACACCATAATGGTGGAACAATGGTGCACCCATACTGAAGGAAGGTATGAGAGAATATTTCATTCTTATACACACCTAAGTTCCTCATGAGTTCATCTCATTAGATGGTTCATTACAATGAATAGAATACATATTCATGTTTAAACATGGTCAACACTTTGCTGAACTTACAGCATGAAATGTACTACAAATATAAACAATAAGTGGGACCTTTAGAAATAAAATGTCAATGAATATTTATTAGACACACCATTATTCCTTTCCCAAAACCCAAGCTGGAATTAGAATCAAACTAATATAAAAGTACAATACTTTGACAGCTGTTTTGCAATATGGGTCTCCTACACCAAGGAAAAACAACAAATTTGTTGAATGATGTGGAAAATATATACATATTAGAAAAAGAATGATAGTAATGATGAGGTTTTCTGGGATTTGTACATTTCTCTTAATAGTGTTAGGATATTAAAAAAAAGCAGGTGAAGATGGAAGAGGACCAGGAAACAGAATGGTGGGTAAATTTCTTGGAAAGTAGTAATCCGAACGACAGAAGTTGTAAGACAGATTTTGAATAGTCTCGTAGGCTTTTATCAAGAGCAACTTGTACAGCTGAAAACAGGTTATCTTTAAGTGATAGTTAAGAAGTGCATGAAATGTTCAAGTGGGTAGAAAGACACTATATAACCTTCAATAATGATCAGTATAAACATTAAACACATCCTGCTTTAAAATAACCTAACCAAAATAAAATATTAAGCAAGGATACAATTCATACTGAATCAGTCGATTGTCATAACTGCATAGGGTGTACTCAGGATGGAGAAGATGACCTCCAGACATGGGAAAATTCTATACTATGTATTCTATTTTTACATCACTGTATACTACTGTAATATAATTCACTTTGTTCACACATGATCATCAAATTACAAAAACTGCTGTGTTATAGTCATTACAAACCCAATAGATCTTAATTTTGTGACTGTCATGAGGAAAAAGAAAATAAAGACAAAAAAACTGTAAAAAAGAATGGCTCAAAAAATTCCAGAATGTTGTAGACTGCTAAAATTTGAACTTGGCCCAAATAACTCTGCTACCTGGCCAGGGCCAGATCAGGCTGTGGGACAGGCCTGGGCCCATGCAAACCTCTACCTACAAGGTCATCTTCAGAGTCACTCATTTATTATTTACAGCAAGTCATTTCAGGTTGTACATCATTATTCTGCATTCAAAACATTTACAAGTAGTTATCTTTAAGTCATACTGGTGATATTTACCTACAATGAAGCTAAAATTATTATACTTGCACAATTATTCACACTGCTTGTGAGTTAACAAAAAATCCAAAAATGTTAATATCCTGTGTTGTTTACCACTATCAAAATAGAGCTCTTCCCCTTTAAAAAGGCAAAAGCCATCAAATCTTAATGTAAAAGCCACAATGTACAAGATTTCCAAAGATGGCACATAATAAAAGAATGTTTTCACCTTAAGATGACATTCTGAATTTCATGTCCTCTGTAATAATGACAATGGGGCTAAATTCACATATACTACATATATGTGAAGATATTCAAGATTTTGCAAAACAGTTTAAAATCCTGCTCATATTGCATAGATAAACTGTTACACATGCCTTACCTTGGAGTTAATAACTGCTACCAATGCTGCATATACATGGGTAAAAGTTGGTGAAGCTGCTTGAGCCTGGATTATTGAACGGCAAAGTAGGCCTCGTCCTCTCACAATATTTTCTTTCAGCAACTCTCGCACAATAATGGCAATATTTCCAGTATTCACTTTATTAATGTGGCCATGTATAGATTTTTTTAGTGCTTCCCATGCTATCCTTTGATAAGCAGCACTTGATTTATCTGTAATTTTGGCTTGCAGCATTCTTAACTTAGCAGGAGGTATGTATGCACCACCTGTCCTGGACATCAACAAGTCAACAGGTTTCTTCTGTACACTGTCAACATCACTTTGCTGAGTGTGGAATTCACTGTCATTCTTACCCAAATATCGATCACACTCACTCACGTTGTTTAAATTCTTTTCATACTCATGTCTGCCGTCCTTTCTTTTGGAATAAGTAGCCTCATTTTCATTTTTGTGACATAATTTTCTTGAAAATTCACTGCTGTCCTCACCATCTTCTCTTTTCCCAAACCTTCTTTCTCTTCCATTTCTGTCTTCATCTAAATTCTTATTCCTATTGCTTCTCTGATTTCTGCTGCTGTTATAATCTCTACTACTCTCCCTCTTTCCATACCCTTCCTTCCTTTTGCCTGCTTCATTATGAGGTGAAGAGGAATGCTTTCTCTTTCTGTTCCTACAACCTGCATCTGGCGACTTCCTATCATATCTGGAATTATTGCTACTCATTTTTAACTCTGGCTGATTACTAATAACACTAAAAGTACTCAAACTCACAATGAACACAACAACCACATGTACCAACACAGATATTACCAATTGCAACATACGAAATGCACAGATAATAGCATTAGTCATAGATAAGTCAAAACAAAGTAAAATATCACAGATACTATAGATGCTTGATTATACAGCGTGAAAGGTTTTAACAACACAAAATTATCTTCTTCACTAAGAACCTACAACCGATTCACAGGACAATTCTTTCCACACTGACGAAACCGATTGTGGTCTGTCCTATGCAGATTGGAATTGAAACGTGGAATGTACTAGCGGAAATCAGGCATTTATAAATAGACTGATATGGGAAAATGGTTACACGCATGTAGTGGATCAGTGGTATTCAACTTTTTTGTTCGCGTACCCCCAGATATAATTTCTCTTCTACTTTGTACCCCCAAAGTTGTTGGTGTATAATTCAAGTTATACATAGTATATAACTAACTAACTAACTAACTAGATGGCTTACCGAACCCGAAGGTTCATCACCGAATTAACCAAAGCCCTCCACCGGACCCTGTCCTGGGCCAACAAAATCCAGTCTCCTTCAACTCCTATCTCCCATAGATCCCGCCTGAGATTATCCTCCCATCTACGTCTAGGTCTCCCCAGCGGTCTCTTCCCTTCAGGTTTTCCAACCAGTACCCGGTGCACACCTCTTGTCCCATCCATGCGCGCTACATGTCCCGCCCATCTCACTCTTCTCGACTTAATCACCCTCACAATACTGGGGGAGCAGTACAGATTTTTAAGCTCGTCATTGTGCAGTTTTCTCCACGCCCCATCGTCTTCTCTCCTAGACCCAAATATCCTCCTCAACACCCGATTCTCAAACACCTGCAATCTGTGTTCCTCCCTCTGAATGAGAGACCATGTTTCGCACCCATACAAAACAACAGGCAAGATTATTGTTTTGTATACTTTAATTTTCAGGTTCTTAGAAATCAGACGGGAAGACAAAATATTTTGGACTGAGAAGTAGCAAGCATTTCCGGAATTTAGTCTCCTCCTAACTTCCTCACAAGTATCATTTTGATTTGTTATTGTTGTTCCCAAATATTTGAACTTTGTAACCCTTTCAAAGGATTTATTAGCCACCCTAAGATAATTTTGCCCGCCTGTCTTCTGATGACGAGATACTAACATGTACTTAGTTTTTTCTGAATTTACTTCCAGCCCCACTTGTCTACCAGCCTCTAGTAAAACTTCTGCGTTCCTCTTTATTGTATTTATATCGTCCCCCAATAAATTAATATCATCAGCATATGCCAATAGCTGATGTGTCCCATTCAATTGCAAACCCTCCTGCCTACCTTGGACCTTCCTGATGGCGTATTCTAGCGCAAAGTTAAAGAGCAAGGGAGACAAAGCATCTCCTTGTTTTAGACCGTTCTTGATGAGGAATGTCTCAGATACATATTTACCTACTCGAATTTTGCTACAGGTTTCATTTAAGCACATTTTTATTAGACCCACTAGCTTCTTTGGTATACCAAATTCAATAAGAATATTATATAGCACTTCTCTCTTCACAGAGTCATAGGCTTTTTTGAAATCTATAAATAACTGATGTACGGTCCCACCGAACTCCCATTTTTTCTCTAGTATCTGACGAATGCAAAAGATCTGATCAATCGTTGATCTGTTTCGTCTGAACCCACACTGATGATCCCCAATAATTTCATTCGCATATGGGGTTAATCTTGCCAAAAGAATGTTGGATAGAATTTTGTATGAGGTTGATAGCAGCGATATTCCTCGGTAATTACCACACTCAGTCTTGTCTCCCTTCTTATGAATAGGAATAATTATGGATTCCTTCCATTGTTGTGGCATCTCTTCCTTATCCCAAATTGGATCCTCATATGCAACCCTTTGCCACCTGCTTTAATTAATTCGGCCGGAATCTGATCAATTCCTGGAGATTTATAACTTTTCAACTTCCCAATGGCTAGTTCCACTTCATACATAGTATATAATTACATCTAAAATAAATTAAATAAATTACATTACTGATTATTCAGTGTTTATCATAAAATAATATATATATTAAATTTCACGTACCCCAGGTTGAATACCACTGTAGTAGATAATCCAACCCAAGGGGATGCATTGCTGAATGTTTACCTCGTCCGGCCTGAAAGTTCGTTCACCTCTTGCAGCATTGTACAGGGGATCAGTGACCACTGCGGGGTATTATTAGAAGTGGAATGGGAAGAAAATTGCTGTGAACCTCAGGTAGAAAGATAAGTCCCGGTGTACCATAAAACAAATGTTTTAGGTTTACAAACCTTTCTTTGGGAATAGTTTAAATTATGGGCTAGAAATGGTAGTAGCGTAGAGAAGAATACTATACTAAGGAAGTGAAACGGCTAAGATCCTGGCCACACGAGCGCAGTGTGATGCGTCAGTTACCCCAATGGAGCCGGAAGAAGCCATTGCGTTCTGTTGTCTTGCTTACCTGTACTTTAAAAAAAAAGTGGTGGGTTCATTCTATAAACTCAGATAGATTCCGCCATAACCATTTTCACACAGTATACCAACCTCTACGAGAAGACCCGTCGTAGTTTTTCAACTATTTCAGAATGGCAGTTAGCTCGTTTGACGAATTGTTGTCCTCTGTAAAAGACCAACTAAGGAAGACCGATACAAGCATGAGGACAGCCATAACACCTGAGGAGATTCTTATTCTTATCCTTGTATTACATACATACATACATCTTTATTACATTCCATGGATCCATAAGTTAGTCAGATGACAATAGGATGTAGAATAAGTCATAATAACACAATACATGTTATACAAATACAAGTCATATAAATGTTACAAAAATACAAAGAAAGGGTTCACATGAAGTAGAGATAAGTTACAAATAAATCCACCCATTATATACAATAGATAAATTACGACTTACTTGTAAACATTAGGAATTCATCGACAGAGTAAAAGGAGTGTGTAATTGAGTATCTTTTCAATGCTGGTTTAAATTGTGCCTTTTTATTTACAAGACTTGCGAGATTTGATGGTAGACTGTTGAAAATTTTAATCCCTGAATAATATGCACTCTTCTGAAAGCATGAGAGGTTGGCAATTGGTCTATGAAGCTGATTTTTATTCCTTGTGTTGACACGGTGTATAGCAGAATTAGTTTGAAAGAGTTCTTGGTTATTTACAATAAAGTTCATTAATGAGAATATGTATTCACATGGAAGAGGTAAGATTTCTAATCTCTTATATAGACTTCTACATGAATTCCTAGGTTTTACACCAGCCAATAATCTAACAATTTTCTTTTGTAAAGTGAATATCTTTTTGATGTTTGATAAATTTCCCCAAAAAATTATTCCATATTTCATTAAAGAGTGAAAATAGGCAAAATATACTGATCTGAGTGTGTCAGTGTTGCTGACATGCAACAGAGATCTAACTGCGTAACATGCGCCACTTAACTTAGGTATCAATTTATCAATATGATTAGTCCAATTTAGGTGATTATCAATTTGCAAACCCAAGAATTTTGTGTTCATTGACTCTTGTATATACTTCCCATCATAACCAATACTTAAAGCACATTGTGGAGAGTTATTTGTTATAAATTATATTATATTCGTTTTGTTTAGATTTAGGGCCAGCTTGTTAGCAGTAAACCATTTACTCATATGAGACAGAACTATGTTTGATGTTGAACAGAAATCATCAAAATTTTTATTTGAAATTATGACGCTTGTGTCATCAGCAAATATTATGGGTTCTGTTAAAGTATTTATTGTTTTTATTGTTGGAGGAAGGTCATTTACATATATTATAAAAAGCAAGGGCCCTAAAATTGACCCTTGGGGAACTCCATTCATTGTCAGCGGTATCCCACAAAACTGGATATTGCTGTACGGCACTTATTAACGACTCGACATCCATAACTACTTGAAATATTATTAATACTATAATAATATTATATTATATTGTTAATATTATGGAAAGGTAGAAAAGATGGAAATTGGAACAAAAGTAGGGTTGGTACAACTGACGGACGTTGAATGAACGCTCATCCGGCCTCCTGCACTCAAAGCTATACAAAGCAGTGACGCCCATAGTCATGTCTCGACGTGCGTGCGCAGATCAAAATTAGCGTCCGTCAACAGCTGCGCGCATGCTTCGTGTGTTGTATCCTATATGCCCCTTCATAATTCTATGACGGACGTCACGATGTACGTTATAACGGACGTACTTTGTACTGTCGTGTGGCCCCAGGTAAAGGTGAGGAGTGTGTATAATAAGAGATAATTTGGAGGGCATTACCAAGCGGAGCTGAAACTGTTATCCAAGCAGTTACTGTTAGCAAAAAAAGAAGGCTCAGGAGACATTCTTAACTTCGGTCTTGCAAAGCGAAGGTAGAAGCTGGACAGTTTTTTACAAATACGTTAAACTATTCCTGCAATCAAAGGCTATAATGGAAACCTCATCACAGATCCAATAGAAAAGGCCAACTCCCTAAACTCTTATTACGCGTCGGTATTCAGTTGCGAACGAAATAACCCGCGAATCCAATCAACAGACTCAGATAAAACGTTCACCATTAGTAACAACATCGTAAGGAAGTGACTATCATCAATCGGGAGAATTAAATCCGTCGGACCAGATGGCATTCCCGGGGAAATTTTAAAGTTAGGTGGGGAAGCAATGATTCCATACCTTGCGAGACTGCTGGAGATAACGATGAACAACAATTCTATACCAGGGGACTGGAAGAAGGCTATAGTGGTTCCTATTTATAAAGGGGCAGATCGATCGGTAGTTGGGAACTATAGACCGGTCAGTTTAACCTTAGTGTTTTGCAAGCAAATGGAGCACGTTATAGCAGGGTATAAGGCAAGTCTGGGAAAGGAGTGAGTGGTTGTGGTCAACAGGGGTTAAGACCAGGGTACTCATGCGAAAGTCAAGTAGTCACAGTTTGTCAAGATATTGCTACCCAGGACCTTGTCATATCCTTAATAAAACGCGGCTTCTGGTACGTGTACGAGCAGCGGGAAATTAGTGTGAAGTTGAGGTCTTGAAACCTGAAGAGAGTAAGTCGCTAGGGAGACACTAAGGAATATTAAAAGAGGGTAATGTAACTTCGTGTGTAGAAGGAGCAAGAAACGTTCTGTTTACTTACATACAGCAAATAGAGGAAGCTTTTTTAAGAAGGGCAGCGGGAAATTAATTTCGACACGTTGGTATTAATGTAGGATAATGCTAACGCGTGTCTGAGGTCTAACCTTTAAGGATGTGGACCGGACTCAGCTGGCGAGGGACGAAGTGAGTTGGAATTTAGAATTCTGCATAACGAGTACGGGTCACCTGGAACAGTGAGGGTAGTGAAATATATCAGGATCCGATGGGCTGGGTATGTAGCACGCAAGGCGTGCATATAGAATTGCTTGTATCATCAAAACCTCTAATCCTACATAGAACGAAACATGATTGTTAATAAGAGAATTATGAAGGAATGTGTTGTTAAACAGTGGGCAAAATTAAGCATGTAACCACAATTTTGAGGCTTTTAGCGTGTTTTGGAACTCTTACAAGGACATGCATTCAGAGGCAGAATGTTCAGTTATGTAGTGCAAGTAGCACCGATCATTTGTTATCTTGAGAATGTTTAAACTTAAAATGTTCCCCGACACCAGAATATTATTGTTAATGGCTGAATTTTGCTTAAGAAACATCCCGTTCGTGCTCGTAAGGTTCTTTTACGCGCCGTAAATCTACGTCACGGGACCGCCGGAGGAAGTTGTGCTATGGATTTTTATCGACCTCGGCCGGATTTGAACCCGCGTACCTTGGGTCCAGTGGCGAACACATTATCCTCTATTCCACGGATGGCGACACGTTCAAATATTACTTTGCTAAAATAACAAATGGAAAGTTTATAAACATGCTTTTTATTTAATATTCTTTAATATACAATTCATATTTAATTGGAACAATTCAACTATTAACAAAAAACTAGACAATTAAACTAAAAACAATTTAATTAAAAACAATATTTAACTAAAACAATTTAACTATTTAACTTTTCAACTAAAAATGCTCAAACTATACTAAATTGGCAGATACATGATGTCTTGAATGAACGATGCAAACACCACGTCATCCATTTCTGGAGTCTACAAAGGAAATAAACATTTGAATCAGAACAGGAACTGGAATTACGGGTAACAAGTATGGAAACACATGCAGCGAAAGTTTATGAACATGTTTTTTATTTTTATTCTTAAATATATAATACGCGAACTAAAAGCAATTCAACTAAAGACACTTCCGGGCGAACTCATAAATTCTACTTTTCTACTGTAGATTAGACTTCTGTCCTATATATCATGTGTTCAATTTATAATAACGCAAATATAGATTTATAATCCAGCAATTAAAAGCAAATTAGCATAGAAGTTAATGTGCCGAGTTTGTGAGTCAAATTTTACAAGAGTCAACATTTTTTCAGTTATTAGGGCTCGTAGTTTACGCAGTGCAAGTAAGTGTAACAAATTAGTTGACGAAGAAAAGTAATTTTGACAACAAACCCTCTAACACGCTACAGGCCAACCGTGCTGTTTAATTGAAAATTTTCAAACTCCACAGTCTGACTTGTGAGCGTGTATGGCCACCGAGTCTACATCATTGCAAGTTAAGGTGGCATCAACCATAGTTTGGTGAAGATGTTGGGAATTGTTATGAAAGAGGAAGCAGACCGGACTGCAGCGGTCAATGCTCCGGCATTTCTTCGTTCCTCATCATCTGTGGTGCTTCAGCCCGTTTCCGGGCCATGACATCCCCAATCTTCTTCCTCCAATCATCTCTATCTGCTGCTGCTGCTTTCAAGTTTCGGGCTTGTAGTAACTCGGCTGCATCTTCCCATCTGCTTCGAGGCTTCCCCACTGGTCTTCTTCCCCAAAACATCCTCTTAGCACTTTTTTGGGGATACGATGTTCTTCCATCTTCACTACGTGGCCTGCCCATTGGAGCAAGGCATTTCTTGCCTACTTACCCCAAATAAGATTAACAAGGTTTCAGATACCAAATTTAATGCTTTAAATCCTGGCTGAATCAGTTCTGCTGCAAATTTTTCAGTAAAAGGCAATTTATCTCTTTTCAATGTTCTAATAGCAATCTCAAAATCAAAACACATGCGATCATATCTAACATCTTTAACCCCGTGGGCGCTCAAAAGATTTAAGTCGTGTAATTCACAAACCTTCTCAGAATACTGTGGGAGACTGCAAGTAGAGCACCGTTCTCACCTTTTTACCGAGTTACTCTTTCATTTGTGAGCTTTCTTAAATTCATTTAAACCATGTAGTGGTCTCTAACATGTTTGTTCTGTTTCATTCACCAGTTTTGTTTCTTCTGATATTCCCCATTTTTCTTCATGTTTGTTCCGACAGCTTCACGTCTTAATTGTTCAGAAGATGGCTGTCTTCTGGGTTGTTGTACCATGTAGTCTGGTAGAAGTTTACTGACGATGGAGGCAGCAAGGACCTCTGAAACATCATTGAAGTAAAACCGGACTTCATGGTGGAACATTCCAGCAGCCAATCATGTAACTCAAAAAATTAAATTATTAGTAGCATGCCAAAATATGTTTATTTTCAACCAGTTGCCCTTCTGTTCTGTCCTTCTAAACTTCTTTCTTGAGCCCATAAATTTCTATGATCTAGGACGTTGTGAGTCTGTGGCAGTGCACTAATAACGATCCCAAGCAGACGGACATTTTATTTAGAAAAGATGCGCCTAGTATTGGACACAGCATCACAAAACAAGAAATTAGACTTTCCATTAAATTTTACAAATGTACGGAGGTGGATCTAATGAAGACAACGCTGCTGTAAGTTTACGCCCACTTTCTTATTTCCGCACATTCTGGAGAGGATTCCACTTTGGACACTGACCACCTCCCTAATGCCTTGTCTACACATCAGCAGTTAACTACTACATATTCATTTAACATTTAAAAAGGGGAAGACATCGATACGACGTCCGATGAAGAGATGGAGGGAAAATCCAAGACTAACGAGCCTCAGGGCCTAATAGGAAGAAGAACTTTTAAAAAATAACCACTTGAGTGCAAAGTCTTCTCTTCTGCAAATACCGTTCAAACCGTGCAGTTCCATACAGCAATAATAAAACCAAGCGACCACTTTTATTGAACACAAACATTTATTGACAATTTCATTTTTCAAGTTTCACCACTGTGTGGCTGCATCAATATTCGAAGTGTTTTAAAAGCCACGCCCTCTCTTAGGTGTGAGGTTTTGGGAGGGAAATTTTGTTTCAAACTGGTAATCTAATCTCCCTCCTCTTGTTCAATCTGGATCTGGGCCATTGTTTTGGGGGTTGATGCAGTCCTTCTCGGGACCCAGTTGCCCTTCCGGAGGTCTACGACGTCTTGCAGCATGAATCTGATCCGACTTGATAGCAGTCCCTTCTTCTGGGAAAGCTCCTTCATTTTGCTGAAGCACTCGGACAGATCCTGCAAGAACACAGAAAATTCAAGTCACATTTCACTCCTTACGCTTAAGAGCCGACACATAAAACTAGAAAACTCATCAAGTCCACATAGCACATGCTGTGCGGGAAGGCACGTGTAAATTTAAAGGGAGCTCTGAAGGTTACCGTCACTAACTAAATGGAAATGTGCGTCTCATCTACACGAACACTTAAACAGAGATTTTTGGTGGCTGAGCCTAGGCATGGTACTGCTTGCTCGTGCTGTGACAGTGAGTGAATTCTGACATGAGCCAGCAGAGGTGACGGGAGGAAACATTCAAGTCTAACCCAATACTGAGCAAGATTCCCTTTGCGCTAGACAGGGACAAGCTTACACTACAGCATCAGCCATTTTATTTTAATCCTATGAGCGTGACCCAGGTAGGAGGAGTACAAAGAAATGCAGAAGAACATGTCATGGTGATCATTCATCACACAGAAACACTTTAAGAATCTCGTCGGCAATCTCGGAAAGGTATTTAATATCAGAATACGCATAATATCTTTACGTATTCTTTATAATGTGCATTTACAAGTATTAAATCCAACTTCAGCAGTAGTTCCCACGTTGGCCACCAGATTGCAACACCAAATTTTCTAACTCACAAAACTGCTTGTCCATCACCATCTTACCACCTGTAGTAGGATATTCAAAATATGACTGAGTGAGGTTGTGCAAAATAGCACAAACTCCATATCAAATTTCATCCAAGTCTGTCAAGTTAAATTGACGGGACAGACATGACCAGCCCATAATGCCTTCTCGTTATACAATTCGTGCCAAGAACACGTAACAATTACGAACTACTTGCATGTTACGAGACAGAAACCAGAAACTGGAAGAGAACAAACACTACCACACACTGCTTTTTTGTGTCATACCTTACACATACGCCTGGGGTCTCCGTAGAACTCAAAGGAGAGCAATAAATTAAACTGTAAGAAAACTGCAAACTAAAACTATTGGAGAATTAACACAAACATACTTGGTTTTTTCTCTCTAAATCATCCCCCACTGTCGCGAGCAGTGTGCACAGACACTCCGACTGCTCGTCTCCTTCCACAAGAAGCCGCTTAATGCATCGCTGCATTATGCTCGCTGTTAGCATCCCTAATTTGAAAAGCTCGCCAATAAACCTGTAACGTACAAAAAATATTTCAATGGGTTGAGTTAAGACAATAGTGAAAATCCAAAAAAAGAACACGAGCGAAGTAGTTCGTCTCTGCAAGATACAGAAACATTTGTACCTTAAAATAATAACTTTTTTTAAATTAATTCAATTTAATCAATCTCTTGTGTGTGATATATATTTTTGATGTGAAATATAATTTCTTTTGCGTGGTTTCTCTAGGCGACCCTGGAAAAAGCTGTTAAAACAGTTTAAAACAGTTCAGACAGAGTATTAAAAACTTCAAATTAAATAATTACATTACTGCAACGCACATTTCAATGTAATTTACATGTTTTGCAGTTCCGTTAATTTCCACAGGTTTTGTTCCTAACAAAATACATATAATTTGTTTTTAGCTTCCTCCGTTCTTCTGGTTCCTTGCGTGACGTTAAAGTTAACGATGACAACTTGACACAACGAGGGTGTCACAAACTCTACAGAGTACAAATTATTTTCCCCTCCGGACTTACGTAACAATTTACATACTGCAAAAATACGGAGTTGTAGTGCTGTGAAACATTTAATTGAGCGGGAACGTCACAGTGTTTTCATGGTAAGAAACCGTAACTGACATGGGGCGCAATCCACACAGGGGCAAGGTGAGATCTGACTGAACTGTGTGAACAAGCACAGCAGAGCAAGATGTTGTATCACACGTATGGGAAAGCAATAAACAAGAGATTGTTCAACTGTTCCAAATGCGATATTAAAAGCCTATGGATATTTTAAGTGGAGCAGGACTTTAACCTTCAGTCCTCTGATCATATACAGAGTTAAACCATCAGTGCCCTGGCAGGACACATACAAGACGAAGTGTGGACTTTATGACGAGATAAGCAGCAGAATTGTGAAGCATACGTAGATATTTCTGCCTCATTTTGACACATTATGGAACAACACAGAAAACATCTTCTTGGAGACATTTATTTTAAATATTATAAATTCTTCGCAAATTTCAGGGGAATATTAGAAAGAAAACCCCCTCGAAGGTATCACCACCTTGTCAAAGGCCCATACATTTTGCTTGGTGAGGAGGCTTGCGTACTCAAATGACCCTTAGGGCTATGCGGGCACGGGCTTCGGCTCCTAGTAGGGTCACCCAAGCCGGGGAAGTCTAAGAGTAAGAGTGATTCAATTACAAATGGATCTCTGACAAACTATGAAGCCTTAGAAACATTTCAGAGAAACAAGACAGAGTTTCTTTGAATGTATAAGACCCTTAAAAATCTCCTGACTTAAAAAAAAAATATGGCACCATTCAGCCTACCACAGTGGCTGGTGTAAAAGAGCATGTCCCATTTGACTATTAAAGGTTACAAAATAAATGAAGTTGTAAATTCTCAGATTGGAATTAGGAATCATTTCAAAATTATAAAGAACTTTGAATTATCAAATATAACATTAACCTTTTACTGTACCAAGACTTGGCACCCAACAGTCCCATTCTACTTTGGCACAAAATTTAGAATAAAAGGCACAACTTACAAACTGGAAGGTAAAAGCCATAAACATTTCAAATTTCCTCCCAGTTTCTACTACTCTAGGTTCACTACTTTTACGTGCCACTGACGAATCAACTTTAGAGCTGCAAATATTATAAACAAAAACGTATCTTACCTAATATTTCCCACTGATTTCCTTCGTATCCTTCGCAGCTCCTCTTCGAGATTGAATTGTAGTTCCTTTTTCTTTGCCTGCAGAACAAAGAGATATAAAAGATTTTAGTTTGAATTCAGTGTTGATTCAGAACACTGCTAATTAGGAATCGCTAATTTTGATGGCGCCAGTAAGAGACATTTCATGCAACGCCTTTCACATATGTAATCTTCCATTTTAAAGTTTGCTATGACGTTTGCGAATCATTATAAACAATCACCTGAGTCCATGAATCAGTGTTTTTGTGTGACACTCAGATGGTCAAGAGTTCCCTGAATTTACCCGAACATATCATGAGCCAATGAGAAATACATTGCCAGGGGTAGGGAAGGAGGATAAAAGTGCAGCAAAAGTCCATTGTTATGAGAGTTCATGATGTTCAGAAAAAATCATTGCATTAAGTATTCAAACATGTAGAAAAGTAAAACTAGCTTAAGGAGTTAAGAAAATGATTTTTCATCTTGAGGTACAATTAGATGACAATAATTTTAATTCAATTTATATGCCCTCTTGAGATACGTGAACAACTACACATAACGTTATTAGATTACAATTACATTAGTGGAGAAGAACTGCAAAAAGAGACTTGTCATATGCCATAATTGTCACATTAGACTCTCACACTTTGTAGTTGGGTTCTTGTGCAAATACTTTGAGGGATTTAGTACTTTCCTTGTCATTCGTTTTCTTCAGGATTCTTAAAAACTTTAGAAACTTATAAAAATAACTACGCTTTGAAGGATGGATCTTCATCTACAAGCATAAAGGGGGAAGACACATATTCTGTCAGATCAAGCAGACCGAGCTATTCCCAATCTGTGGACAGAAACATAAAACATTAGACTGTAGACAAAGACAGTTTGAGAAGTACTCACTGGCTCTGCTGCTTCTCGATCCAGCTCCACCTCAGAATTCTTTTCAAACTGATTCTGGCATTGGTTTAGCAGCAGCTTCCTGAAGGTAATCTCCGGTTCATCCTTGTTCCCGCACTCTGCTGGAACTTGCGTGCCGGACAGAACTTTGCACATTCTTGCGTACGCCTCGGAGAAGCTGGGTTCATCAACGGCCTAAACATAAAAATACACCACATGATCACTTTGCTCTGTATGACATATATACGTAGGGCAGTCAAAAAGTTCTTGGAATTCCCCTGCAGACAGAGAATGAGAGGTAAGATAGCGCACGCAAGTGTTGTGGTGGGCAACTGAGCGTGGCAACAGGTCTGAACAGGTGTCGTTAGTGTTCCGTTTCAGTTAGACGTGGGTGTAGGTCATTCGGCGCAATTTCACAGTTCGAACAGCGTGCGAACATCAAGATCATGTGCAAATTGGGCAAATCTGCTGAAGAGACGCTATCGGCCCTGCAGCAATTTACGGTGATACCGCACTAAAGAAATCCGCGGTTTAGAACTGGTTTTCCCGGTTTAAGACTGGACAGGAGACGTTGGTGGGTGACCAGCGCAGCGGGAGGCCTTCGACATCCAGAACCGTGGAAACAATTGAACAAGTGCGACAACTGATTCTATCTGATCGCAGGATGGCCATCGTGGAGTTGGAGCATGAAGTTGGTATCTCTCACAGATCCATTCATGCCATTCTGTCCGACGATTTGAAGATGAGATGCGTCAGTGCAAAGTTCGTTCCGAGGCAGCTGACTACGGATCAGATGGAATGTCGCACGATGGTCGCTGGAGATCTCTTTGAGAAAAGTACGCAGGCCCCGAAGTTCCTCACAAAGATCGTCACTGGTGATGAGTCATGGGTGTTCGCCTACGACCCGGAGACGAAGATATTTACAAAGATTTACATTGCATTTCCTTGTGTCAGTTTGAATGTATTCCACCACAAGCTTAAATTCCCATTGTACGTGCATGCAGTGGCGAAGCGTGGCCTTTTGATAAGTGTCAGCCATATTGTAGTGTTTCTACTTATTTTTGTACAGAGTATACTTGTATTAGATGCAGGTGAATAGTATTCAGTTCTTATGGATCACCCGGTGCTCTGCTTCCATGCGAAATGAAGTGAGTTTCCTGGCTCGCCTACCCAATGGCCGCTCGTGAGTCTGAGGAGTGGCAGTTCTGCGCAAGGGGGAAACGCAGAATAGGTTTTCAATACATGACAATATAAATAAATGAAAAGTAAATTTACATCGACGATGTTTTAGCTATTTCTAAGTCCCGAAGAGGGCGGCCATGTTTTTTTACATCACTTTTTTCACTCAAAGTATTTGGAAAAAGTAATGTCATGTATAAATGATACACTTCCTTTGCTCATTGTCATTATCAGAACAAAAAATAGTCAGCACACAGAATTACTGAACACTCATTAACAATAACCACGAAACAGATTGCGATACAGAAGCCAGGCTAAAACGCGTGGTAACGGGCAATCGTGTTTACTATGAGCCGGCTGCAGCCCCGATGCGCGCTGTACCAGTGAACTGCCCCTCACTCCACCTCACACAGCGCTCAAAACTTTGGACCGGCCAGCCACGCTTAAATCCTTGCAGCAGATGATAGCCCCGTTCTGCTTCGTATCCTTGAACGCGGACTTACTGTCAGTTCAGCCGATTGGTTGATAATGACAACGTAAGAGGCAATATTAGAATGATATAGAGGAAATAAAGTGTTACAAATTATATAAACACAAAATAAATATTTCAACTCTGCAGCTCTTATGGATGGGCCGCCACTGCCTACACAGTAATACTTAATACTTTCCTTACATGCATTTGTCATTTCCCTGATTTTTCCTAACTGTGAGAATCTACCTGTATCTTTGAAGTCCCACCCGTGGCTCAGTTTACGAAAAAGGTAAAGACGGTGGAGTTATTCGTGTACTTTATTGGTGACTAAGGTATGAGGACATATCCATGTGCTTTAACTAATCAGATATGACAAAATGGAACTGTAGTTCTTTACATTCTTACAATTGGTACTACATGGGGGTGAGTGATAAGATTCAAGCCCTCAAACTCAACCAAGACAATTGTTGGAAACAAAACACACTTATGTACCTCACAAATTCCTAGCATGTATCATCTGAAGTTTCCTGGACAAGGTTAGTATATTATCCTTTTGATAACAAATAGTGAGTAGATTAGCAGCAAATATATACGTGGAAAGAACAATAAATATTCCTGCACTATGTAGGAATATCTTTGACAAAAATAGTTTTCTGCATCTGAATGCACATACGCCAGTCACTGAGATCTGCTCGTGACATTTCCAAGTACAGCATTCCGAAGGTGGACTATTTATAACAAAGCCATTACAACTTACACTCTTGTTTCACCTGCAAGAAACTGAAGGTTAGAATGATTATTTATATGCAACTGAAAATAACAATGACAGATGCTAAATCCATCTTAACATTCCCCATACCAATGAAACAGTTATAAAATGTTTTGGAAGTAACAAACTGAATAAAATTGTTAAACCAAAAAGACCTCACAGTCACTGCTTTACTTGTTTGAAGAATGAATGTTATACAGATAACGCAACAGGAGATGCGAGAATATTTTATTGCATTTAGGCGCAGAGAAACTTCACGTCATACGTCATGAGGTGCTCATCATTGTATTACACAAGAGTGTGACTGCCCCTTGCCTCAAATGCACAATTACTATTCCTATCCTGGATACTATTCCTGTACAAAACAAATGTGTATGAGTAAGTATTCATTTGCATTCTGATAGCAGAAAACGTCTTATTCATGATGGGACAATAGTTACTTTAATCTGGGTATGCAATGATACTTCTGCAGACTCTTCTGATAATAGCAAGACTTACATATATCACAAGAATATGTGCACCCCTCACATGTATTGACTCATCGGATTATTCTATTAATGAGTAGAGTTAATGTCACTGAAAAACAGATCAGTCATTAAAGAAAATCATTTATGATACACATCAGATTAATGTGGCTGCCGTCTACCATGTATAAGTTGATGTGTCTTCAAAGCACCCTTCTGAACGAATGATTTTTTTACACATATCACAGATTTATGGCCGCTCCGCACTGTGGATTCGTAGATGTATCTTAAGATGGCACCTCTGACTGAATGACCTATTACACAAATCACAGGAATACGGCCTATCTCCACTGTGCATATGCTGATGATTCTTCAGACTACCCTGATGACTGAATGATTTGTTACATACATCACAGGAATATGGACGCTCCCCACTATGTATACGGTTATATCTCTTCAAATTACTTCTACGGCTGAATGACTTATTACACACATTACAGGAATATGGATGGTCCCCATTGTGAATGCGTTGATGTTTCTTCAGTGTAGTTCGATGAGTGAAAAATTTATGACACATTTCACAGGAATACGGACGCTCGCCATCTTGTAATAAGTTCTGTTCTTTCGCAGGAAACTAGCATACAAATTGAAAAAAAATATTATGACAAATCTTATTAGGAAGAAGAATGAGACTGAAAAGAAGATATAAGTAAGCTCAATAAATATTGCATTAAAAGAGTTTAGTTCTTTTCAGAACAGATTTATTTTCTCAGTGGGATAGCATTATATTTCCTATTTCATTTCGTTCCTGGCTACCTGAGACAAATAGGTTAATTCACTTGCCAAGACTGTATGTAATTTTATACACAGGAAACAAACTCTCAACTGACAGCATGCAGAAATTCATATTCAAACCACATATTCACATTCCATAACACAATGTCCAAGTTCAAGTTTACTTCACCCAACCAGATTTATTGTTAGAAAAACCTACTCACATTGCTTAGCCTAATTGGTGGAGAGAAAAAGGAGAGGTTAACCAATCTATTTGTTGATATCAAAAGCATCAAAAGGCATCGCCTTTCTAGTTCATCCCAGACGTGTTCAATAGGATTGAGATCGGGGCTCTAGACTGGCCAGTCCATTTCCGGAACCTTGTCCACAACCCACTCACGAACAGACCCTGCTTTATGGCAGGGAGCATTGTCATGCTGAAACACACAGTTATCATCTCCGAATTGGTCTTCTACCGTAGACAACACGCAGCTGGTCAAAATGCCCTTATATTCTTCCGCCTTTAACGTGCTCCGTAGTATTACGAGAGGACCAAGTCCCTTCCATGAAAAACACCCCCACACTGTCACCCTACTTCCGCCGAATTTCACTGTGGGCACTATACAGGCCGGCATGTAGCGTTCACCTGCATTCGCAACACCCAAACCCTCCCATCGGACTGCCACACGGTATAGCGTGATTCATCACACCAAATCACGCGTCTCCTGTCGTCCACAGCCCAGTGGCGGCACTCTTTACACCACTGAAAGCGGCTTGCTTACTGATGTGGCAACCAATAACCATACCACGTTCGAAGTCACTGAGCTCCCTTGCTCCACCCATTCTGTCGGTATCGCGTAGCACTGAACAACATCGAGCCCTCTGCCTCCTTTTCTAGCAGCAGCGGCGGTCGTAGTGATATCTAGGCTCGAGTTTACGTTTACAGAGGGGTGTCCGGATACTCTTGATCAGACAGTGTAGTTAACCATTAACTGGGTTCAATCTATAGTACAGAAAAGAGTAAAAGGAGAATCTAGAACAATTTATCCTCAAGTTCACTCACATCCAACTAAATTAATTATAATTTTAGTTGAATATGAGTGAACTTCCATCACATGCTTATTATCCTGTTGTAACCCATGCATATCTTTATCCCGAGAACAGAATTTCATAAACACTGAACAAGTCGGCTTGGGGAGAAGAAGAAGAAGAAAAGATGACAAGTAAGACTTGAGGTTCTCACAGCGGTGAATATGAAGATTTCTGTCTTCTGGGTTATTGCGCTGTGTAGTCTGGTCGATGTTAACCAACGTTTCAGAGGTCATACTGCCTCCGTCATCATCGCCCTGATGACGGAGGCAGTATGACCTCTGAAACGTTGGTTAACATCGACCAGACTACACAGCGCAATAACCCAGAAGACAGAAATCTTCAAAAGATGACAAGTGTGTCAAATGCAACCATTCTGACACACTCACAGCAATTTGGCCTTTGTGAATGATGCCAGTGACATCAGAGGTGTTTGGGGGAAGTGACCTTAACTTAAGTAGGGTGCCTTGCCTCTGTTTGGATGGCTGATGATGTCAATATGAAGAATGATAACTTACATTTGCTCAGTGAGGTTGTGTAGCTAGCTAGTGATTCTTTACCACTCCCACGAAGTCACTTTCACAAGCAAAAGCAAATGTAGGCATTAATGTAATGTACCAAATGTGGCCAATATGACACTGAACAAAACTGAAGTGTCTCCTCAAATAGAAAAAATCCCTAACATAAAACATCTTGAAAATCCAATTAGCTGTTTGTCCTCAAGATCTTACAAATGGACAGATGAATAGGTATAGCGAAGCTAACAGGTACATTTCAGTAGCCTTTACTTTCAAATCTGCTCAAAAATAAATCAGGGAAAAGGCCATATTATGCGGGTCCCCTGTCACTACATCACAGCATGTATTCTGGCTGTGGATTAAAGAGAAGACCTCGTGATGTGGGGGTAACTATTTCATTCTAAATACAATATTCTCCATCAAGGTTAATTCATAACATCCATGGAATTATTTGGGACCATCACTGAAGATTCTTATGTAATCTGTCAACACCGAGCACATATTCTGTATTTTTCAGGTACTGGGAAAAAATCAGGAGTACAATGGAAGACATATTAGCTATTTCCAGCCTTCAGGAAAGCCTATGATTCAGTTAGGAGGGAAGCATTATGCAAGTATAACGTACAGTTCATCATCTACTGCCCCAATAATAAATTACCTATCGGACCATAATATTCAGTAGCTTATGAATAATATAGTATAATGTAATAGTTCGTATTAATATAATATTGCAGTAGTAGGCAACTTCTCTCTTAAAAATACAATAATATTAAAAAAAGTGTAACTCATTTTTGTATATTCTAAATATTTATGAAGCTAGTTATCTAATAAAAATTATAATATGGGCAAATTAAAGAAAGATTGGATTAAGCAAGGATTAAAAATATCTTGCAAATGTAGGAGGATTCATATCTACAGCAGGAAGAGTTAATACCCAAAAACAACAGCATTCTATATGAAGTACTGTAATATCCTGAATGATGTTATAAAATAGGCTAAAAAGCAGTTTTACAGTAGACTAATAACAAAATCTGGCAATAAAATAAAAAAAACATGGTACATAATAAAAAGGGAAAGAGAAAAGCTACATTTACCTGAAATGTTAACTACTTCTTCAGAAGTAAGTGAGGTTAGGGTATGTACAATAGGTTATGTCATCACATGCACACTGGTCCCAGAAAAATCTGGCTTCAGGAAAGGTGCGTCCACTGAAGACGCAGCCTACAAACTAACAATAAAAAAAAATGCAGGTTAGAGGAATTTACTGTGATTTAGCAAAAGCTTCTGTCTGTGTAAATCATTACATTTTGAAGGCATTCGAGGAATAGCTGTAAAATGGCTCATATCCTATTTAAGAGAGAGAAAACAAAGGATTTGAATAAAATCACACAAAAAACTATCAATTTTTTAATATTGGGGTACACTTTTCACTCTTGAACAGAACCTCTTATTATCTTCTAAGGTACCATATAACTTTCTATAGTGTATCTTTATCCAGAGAGGCAGATTTATGGGCAAAAAATGGATATATAAATAGCTCCACATTTATGGAGCAAGCATGGGAAACATCATGATACTAACACGCACATGTACCTTGTAATAATCAGAAGCACATGGCTGTACACCAACATCATGTGACAAATAACAAAGATCTGTACAACTTTAATAATTATTTCTGACATTGCAAATAAATAAATTATTACAATTTTGCAGCCAGATTGTGGGAGTGCATCACACAGGTAAATTGCAGCAAATATGCCCTATAAATGACAGCTGAATTAATATCTTGTATTTTTCTGGTTCTGAAGATTTTCGTCATGCAAGTGTTGGTCAAATGACTTTCACATTTCTTATAAGAACATGTAGATATGAATTTCATTCCTATCTACCATCATGTAAGCTGTGCTGTCCGATTGTGCCCTGGTATAATTCCTCCTTACCTATCTAAGCATTGATATCCCCCAATACCATCTTTATGTCATTAGAAAGGGTGTTATCATAGACCTTTTCTAGCTGTTGATAAAAGCTATCTTTAATCAGTTCCTCTTTATCCTCTATAGGAGCATAGGCATTGATAATGGACAGATTGAAAAATTTAGTTTTGAGGAACAGTACACTGACTGGGTCAAAGTTCATAATATTTATTTTCATTGCTTTATCTACTATAAATGCCACTCCAGCTTCATGTGAGCCACATGCCCTACCTATCTCATGACTTAATCACCCTGATAATACTGGGGGAGGAGTACAAATTTCTAATCTCATTATTATGCAACTTTCTCCATGCCCCATCGTCTTCTCTCCTAGGCCCAAATATCCTCCTCAAACACCTGCAATCTGTGTTCCTCCCTCAGAGTAAGAGACCATGTATGACATCCATACAAAACAATTACATATAAAAATCACCTGACAGTGATACGGTAACAAGTTTAATTAATAAAAGCTTATATCTGAAGTTTCAGGTGGCCCTGAGCAACGTATATTTGTTCATCATTCAGTATTAACCCTAATTAGGAATCATGTGAAGGAAAAACTTTCAGACAGTAATCCAAAGATTCAGCTTATCTTTTCCCTTTAGTAATGAATAACGCACACTTAAACCTAAGTGTGCTGTTTACTGGAGAAGACCTGATTCGATACAAACTTCCGCTAATCTAAAACGAATTACCAAAAGACAAGAATAATGACAATGCATTTTACATTTGATGGTGTCTAACAATCGATGTAGCAATTTCCCCCCTTAAATCAAGTGTGTCTTACATTGATGGAGTCTTAAAATCAAGGCAATATAATATTCCAGAAATTTAACAATGTCCGACATAGTCATATAACAAATCAAGTAATATTACATATTTAGAGGGTCATCAATTATCTTGTTAATGGTCCTTAATGGAAATGGCAGTTCTATGCCACTGCAGTGATACACACCCTAACAAAGTTAAAGAAAGAAAGAAACAAAGAAAGAAAAGGGAAAAAAGACAGCAGGTGAAAGGTACTACCTCTCCCCATTACCTTAACCCCCCCCTTTTTTTTTGTTTTAATACAGAAATATGTGTTGGTGGTTAGTTAAGGGTATGATTATTGGCTATACTTGAATTATCCTCCACACATGTAATTAAGCAGAGGTTTCTGTCTCTCCCATCACCATCTGACGATACTTATCAACCTCGTCAAATGACTCCGACACAGGCCCTGCCAGAACTTGCTCCACCCCCTCTCCAACCTCTGCTGTTCTCTTGGACAAGTAACTGTTTATCATGTTCAGCACTGCAGCCTGACTCTTGCAAGATCTAGCCCAGCCCTGATATGCCTTTAAGCTTTCATGGCCTCCACTACGGATCAGGAGCTCTTTTGCAGCATATGCCAAATTGCGGTAATGACGGGATGCTGCTGCCTTCATGTCCCGAACGTAACCAAAATACGGATTCCCGTCTACGAGGCGCATAGCTGTCCGGTAAGCCTCGAACTCTCCAGGAAACAAACGATGGAGACGTGACCATGGGAAGTCACGAAAAGTTAAGAGTGCTTGACCTATAGTGAGAAGCTGAGTCAATCCACTGAAGGCAGCTTGCTTTAAGATTAGCTTTAGAGCAAGGGCAGTATCTGGGAAGTCCTTAACCCAAGTTTCCAAAAGAGGACGGATGTTGGTATGTGTTATGTGCTTCCCATAATGTTGGTAATACAACCTCATCCTGGTAGAGGACAGTCTGGGAATATAGCCAAATTGTTCTTTATAGTTGGTGGAAAAACGCTCAATTTTTGCATCTGTCGCCTGACCTCGAGTGGATACACAAAAATAGAACTCAATCATACAGTCTCGGAGGTATGTCAGGATCACAGGTTTAACATGAACCCGTGTATAATAGAGAAAGGCCAATGCCGCATCAAAATCTACAACATTGATGGCAGAAGGAACTGCTGTGTCTGTTCCATTTAATGAGAAAATGGCCTCAGGTACATATAATCCTGTTTCCTCATTGGCCAATGTCATTGCACATTCAACGACACAAACATCTGCATTAGTGGACAGAAGACCATCTGGTATATATGGAGCCATAAGTTCCCCAATTAAACAGAGCTTAACATGATCTTCCCCTCGTCGCCCAAACCGATGACATTTGGCATATGACAACATTAAAGACATTAAATGAAGAGTCTTATTTTCTAGCTGTACCCCATCCAGTTGAGAGGCATGACAAAACATGGCCTGAGAAACCATCCCAATGGTGAGAGGGTTGTCTAACACAAGTTCCTGGATTCGTTCAGGGGTGTCCATATAACCCCGAGCAGAACGACGAGATAAGTCAATGGGCCCAAAAGTGAAGATGCCTGGTCCAAAACCTCCTGGACCTCCACCATGGTCTCCGGGTCCTCCACGCGGTCTGCCTGATGGTCCTGGTTGAGGATTGTGGGGCGGTTGTCCGTGTGGGTGAGTTTGGTCCACTTCCATGTCGGGTGACTGATGCTGGGATGGTTCAGGAACTGAAGTGGGTTGGGTTGCTGGTTGTTCCTCTGGTGGCTCAGGGGATGATGGTTGTTTTGATTTTTTCCCTTTTCCTGGTGTCTTTTTGGTTGCTGCTTGTCTTTTCTGGAAGGAATTAAGACACGCATATATCTGGGCTAATGGGTGGGATGTGGGTTGTCAGGGTAATGGGTTGTTTTAGCTAACCTTAGGAAGAGGTAAGTCCATACCACAATGTCAAACAGGTTTTAAAACAAGAATTATTGTTTTAAGGTTGTGAGTCCTTATTAGTATTATTATTATTAATATTATTATGATCAATTGTTTAATTGGTCCACAAGCAGCCAAAAACTTCAGGACGACGGACTCAATGTCCCCAGGAGCGTATGGCAAAACAGGTGTCTTATCTATGCCATAAAAGTGTCTCAGGTGGTAGTAGAGTATACGTAAAGCAGCATTATGTTGATAAATGTAGGCGCAGCTTGCGTAATGTTTACATGCCGACAAAAGATGCATCAACGTCTCTGGTTGCATTCGGCATGCCCTGCAGACAGTATCCGCTACCCCCACACCCATCACCATTCGGCGGTACACAAGTGTATTTACAACGCTAAGATGAAACCCTCGGTTTCAGACTTTAGTCCAGCCGACCGTAGAAAGGCGAACGTCAGGTCTTTTGACAAGCCCATTTTTTCTACATTTTTGAAGAAGGCCCCATGCATGGGTTTATCTGCATGTTGCTGTTTATCGTTTGGTTTATGTAATGAGACAGTAAAGGACATATTCAATGGTCACAACAAATTTAGTTGCGGGGGTTCATTCGATAGTCAAATGTACACACTATCAATGAAGTGCACACAATAAAGAAATTACATTTTGTATGTTTTGGACAGAAATACTGAGCAGAGTATCACATTAACATTCCTCCCTCCCTGCCAAATTTTATATTTGGGTCTACAGAAACAAAGTCAAAAACAAAGTAGAAAAAGGTTATGACACAATTTGTTCCTTAATTAAAAGTCTCCATGGCTGCAAATTTATCTCCTCATCAAAGTTTATTATTACATACTCAATTTTAGCTCCCATATGGAAAGAGTTATTGATGCTTAACAGCAATGACAACACTGTTCTAAAATATGGGTACAATTTGCATCAAGTTACAAAAGAAATAAAAGATAATCTTAAAACATTCATAGTTCCTGTGAATTGTATAGCAGACAGTATTTTGAATACAAAGCCCACAAATTATACAAGATTTTGGGATATATTTGTCTAAAATATTTCTCAGTTTGGTCAGTGTTTAATTTCACATGTTTTAAAACTGATGCAACAGAAATTTAAAACGGTATTTCATAAACACTGAGCAACAAAATTCAGTCTTCTGGCACCATTTTCCAAAGGACTCTTCAAAATCCATTCACCTGAGTGGAATTGCTTCCTGTGGAGATGGACAAGAGACAAACAATAAGTAATCCTACATATTTCTTAACCACTTGATGCGGCTGACAGCCAGAGAGGATTTTATTGTAATGCAATATATTAAACATCACATAATTTTGTTCACTGAAGTACGTGTCGTATATTATTGTGACAGACAACACAAAATCCATTCCATAATAATAATTTTTGGTAGAGCCTAAAACTGGTTGAAGCCTGTAGCCATTTATCTTCTAAGCAGTTTGTTAGTTTCTTGTCAATTTTTCAAACATATGTAATAAAATATCACTGATTGTGTGAGGCAAAAATAAAAAGCACCAATCTCTAACTTTATGATTTGCAATGCATATATCAGATACAAGCTTAAAAACCAATGGAAGTTGTTATCACTGTGGTTAGTCACTGCTTGTTGATTATAATTTAAGGATATCATTAGATAAAATGATTCATTGCAATCTCTTTATTTTTCCCCTCAGGTTTGCAAGAACTACATTTGCAGGGAATCACAGATGTCAGCCTTAAGTATGCCTTTAGTTTTCTTGAACTTCGACATTTAAATATGAGTTTCTGCCAGCAGGTTAGTTTCATCAGGAAATCTATTATGTATTGCTTCTAATTGGGTTTCTTAATATCTTACCTTTTCTTCTCAAACACCAAGTCCTTCACTTCTGATAAAGTTGTACAGAAGAACAAGGGTCTTGTTAAAAATAATAATTTACAAAACTTTCAATGCTATTTTTTCTTTGTACATTTTACATTCTGCTTTCAGGTAACATATGCAGGCATCTCAGATCTGGCCTCAAAGAACAAAGCATTGAAACCCTTTCAATAAACTATTGTCACAGAATCACGGACAGTGACATTATTGAACTTGTGAAGCATTTGTCAAGACTGAAACAACTTGGATTACAGGTATATGTCTCTTTATATCAAGCAAGTTAACTTGGCACATAACACATGCTGATAAAGTTAATAAACAAGAACCCAGCATTGTATTTCTGTGGTTCCTCATGATTACTTCAGATTATCAAATTATTTTAATAAAATATGTTTTATAGAGAAGTCCTTCAGATCTGAAACTAAACAAAGTATTTTCAACCATAATAAATAAAATAAATAAAACAATTTAAGAGTAGAATTTGTGATAGATCATAATGGGTTATCAAATTAAAGTTTCACAGTGATACATTACAAATCTCCCCATAAACGTATCTTCCAAATAAAAACCATATATATATATATATATATGCCAAAAATAAAGTATTTAAAAATAATTACCATTAAGTGATATGGGAAGTCCCCAGTGACATTGAATTCCAAATGAAGGAGTTTATCATAAGACAATATGTAATTAATTGTTATTCTGTGAAATATTACAATTTTGCATTTCATTACTGCTCAGTGATGGCATTTTATTTATCGTGGACAGTACACAAGCAACTGTCATATGATATGTTTACAATTTCCTTCAAACTTCTCTGGATAATTGATATGTAGCAGTGTGATTGTTATCTGTTGCAAGTGCTAAATAATGGGTACGATCTCCTCCGCAGGGATGCTCCAAGCTGACAGATACAAGCCTTACAGCAATTGGACAGAAATGTAGCAATCTGAAGTACCTGGATACAACCAACTGCTCTGGTATGTCTCTAGAAGGGTCAGAACATTTGAAATTATGCCTGCAGTCTCTGCACGGACTACACAGGCAGAACCTGCTTTGAAGAAATTTAATAAATCTAGTGTAAAAGAACGAATCTAGTACCTCAACCTCCACCAGTGAAGTTCTGTTCTTTATTTTGAAACTAGTAACCACATTTATTTAGTGAAAATGAAAATTTGTCAGTGAAATATAAATGTTTTTCTAGTGATAGGTTGATGGCAAAGATAATGACCAATAGAGAGGGCTTACAGCTTAATGATTCATGATGAAAGTTCTTGATTTTACAACATTTACAAAACTTTGTTTGAGGTTGGATTAAGGGTGTTAAAGTATGGACTGGGAACATCTGGTTCCAGATGCAGTCCATTGATGGGCTCTTGTGAAAACAATAATGAATGTTCGAGTTCTGTGAGAAACAGGGAATTTACTATCAGGATGACAATAAGCTTTACAGTAAGGACTCTGTTTCACGGAGTTGGTCAGAAATGAGAAATAGGAAGGCGTGTCAAAATGCTACATTTGGTCCAACCAGTCTTAAACCCTGGATTTTTGGCTCAAGAATCCAGCGCCATTTTCAACTTCTTCTGTGTCCTGGTCTTCACACATCTGCATTACAACTTTTTTCCATTTCCACTCTTTTGCTTGTTCTGACCCTCTTCTTCTCAACCCCATCCGTGATTCCAGCATGTTACTTTTTGACACATTGTCAGTTTCAGGGATCGAAGCCACACTTGGTGTTGGAAAATGGCCTGAACAGACATGTCTGTCACTGCATTGAAACAGCATCCAAGGTCAAGATATATAAGCCTAGGAAGGTTCTCTGCTATAAGACACAAAGTTCTCTCACCTAAGGAGAGTCTAGCAAGATTAAGTCATTGCAAATGCAGATTTACAGAGGAGCAAAGTCCCCTCTCAATGCCCTCATCTGATCACATATTGACAGGTTTAAATTTACTAATTTCTTGAGATGACAAAGTTCTGATATGCTTGTGTTTGTTATGGCATAGCATTCCTCTATATTGAGCATCAAAAGGTTCATTAGGTTGTGACAGATAGCTATGAGAGAAGGATCACCAATGCGTGAACAATTACTTAAATCAATTCAGTGAGACTCAGTTGGTACTCTGTGAGTCTGAGTATGCCAACATTGTTCAGCTGTTGGCAAGACTGAAGATGAAGTTTTTCAAGATGTAGTTCTGGTACTTCTGCAAGTTGTGACAATGCTGCACCATCAAAGCGCGTTCCAGCAAATTTCAACTTTCTAATCTTCCGTGCTTGTGACACAATGTGTTGTAATATATTAATGAATGTCAGAACTCTTTCTGATGCCATTGTGTAGCCAGATTCTAACATGTCACCAGGGTAATATTTCTTACACAGCTCAAAATCGAAACAGATCTGACATCCTGTCAATGACAGATCTTCCAAATTGGAAGCAATTGCCACAAATCTATTGAAAAGGGCATCTGAGAAATATTTATTTGAAGCATGACTTAGCTCCTTAAGTTTGCCAAGAGTGTTCCTAAGCAGAATAACATCAGATTTCTGCTCCAGAACCCTTCCTGGCTTTAAAAGATCAGGACAAGCACTCACATTGAGAGTTTCTAAAGGTGAGCACTTTAACTAAATATCTACAAAGGTCTTTTCTGATATATCACAACTATTTATGGAAAGAGACTGCATTTGTGGACAGAATCTATCCCAAAATTTGGTTAACTTTCCTCCTAGTTCTACTTCTTTGAACACAAAATTCAGAAATGTTCCAAGACTATTTTCAAAGACTTGTAGTGGTCTAGTGAAGTCATCTTGCAATACTACTACTTTATTGCTAGAGGTCATACTGCCTCCGTCATCAGGGCGATGACTATTCTGACTTATTACACATCCTACCACCATCCAACTAACTTAGAGATCCATGCAATTAAATAAAAATATATGCATGTAATATAATGATGTGTATGTTGCTGATGCAGTACTTTAACAGTTTATGAGGTATTTGAAGTTGATGACTTTTTATTTTCTGTGGTAAACAACAATAACAGTATATATGACATCTTAGTTAAAGCGCTATAAGGCAGAAATGCAAAATAGTAGTACTACAACTTACTGCCACATTAACCTTTATCTTACTAGCGTTCCTTGTCTGGGACATAAGTTGTGTACTCGGCCCTATGAACGTTCCTTGTGCGTAACTCAAAACTTGCAACACTGTAAGTAGACTTGGCTACGTCTTTTGGCCTCTTTTAGGGGCTGCAAATATAGAATCACTTTCTCTAGGGTTCTGGCAAGTTCAAGCTGAGCTGTCAACCTGGAAACTATAACCATCTGTAAACATTACAACACTCTTATGTTGAAGTCTAATATGTAATGTATGCATAAATTACAGCATTACATGTCTCATTTGATTATATACTGCATTCCACTATTTCTTACAAAGTGACTGCAGCCAAATCTTTATAGGAATTGCTTTGCTTGATTTTAGGGATGAAACGTTATCCTCATACTTGCTGCATGTAATTAAGAACCAATTTTGCCATGTACGTCTGTTCAGAACCGTTCATGGCATTAAACGGACATTACTCCAAAATTAAATTCCTCTTATATTCAACATACATTGTCTTTATGACCTGTGAGCCTCATAGGTCAGTACATCCATAACAATATCCTTTGTGTGGATGCGTGTGTCCATCCATGAATAATACATATCTGGAGTCAGTATGACTTTCCAAGCATTTATAAATCTCTTTAAAAAATAAATAAATAAAGAATGAATTTGATGCTGTAATTCTTATTTCACTCATTTCCTTCCAGTCTGATCATCATTGTCTGTAATTTACATTTATTTTAATCATAGTCCCTTACATACTGCTTTCAGTTCCCACAGGAATAAAATATTAATTTCTGAATAAACTATTAGTTTTCAGTGTAAGTGAGAAGGAAGATAATAACAATGTAACAATTTTCTAAAATACTGGTGATGACAATGATTATTCTAAAGCAGTAGTTCCCAGAAGACACTGATGTTCCATGAGCTGGCCCTGCCACTGAAATTTTGTGTTGGTGGTTTCATCCCATTTCACAGATGAATAAAATGGATGGACAGGATTATCTCAGTCCTTCATGCAACCTGCAATCACTGAATTCCATCTCTGGCAGTAGTGTTATTACTGCCAAAAGACAGACATTTTCATAAACAACTAATACTTCATCATAATTCAATAATTGTCCTTAGAAGGAAACTTAACAATAACTTGTTTTCCAGCAGACAGATTCACACAGGGGGTACGAAATAACAGAATAATGTAAGTATTCTCATCTATGTATTTACATATTATGTACCCATAACATAACACAGGTGACATGGTTAGCTCAACATCATAATTTTGTGAATATACACGTTCATGCTTGTGTTCTTATATAGTCGCATCAGTGCATATATTTAACCATATTTGTCAATAACTATGGTAGGAGCTGGGCATGAGAGAATGGAAAGAAGAGATGTGAAAAATTAAGTATATGCACCGACTCCCATATCTCAAAGAATTAACCGATGTTAGCATAAAACATGATTTAACTTGTTATTATCATGTGTAACGCGTATCCAAACATTTTTGTCATGAACAGGTTTCTCATTCTTACTGAGCTTCTTGGTCTGTCCTGCTGCGTCTTCCACAAGCAACCCCGAAGAATCTGAGGCCCGGAAGAAAACAGAAAGAAACCATAAATTAAAATAATAACAGGAAGGAAACATAAAATAAAATAAAAACAGAAGGGAAATACTAAGCAAAGTGAAGTCTGATTACATTTCATCCATATTATATTCAAACTGGACGTTTAAACACTTTAAATGCAGATATAATTAATACCTCTTATATTACTGGTAATGTACTTACAAATTAATTGTATCAGAATGTGCAAATGAATTTCTAAACAGATCAATAGAAAGTGATATTTACAAACATTGATTATGCGTATTTTAGCGGCTTAAAATGGTAGGCCTAAGTATAATAGATAAAGATCTCTTGGTCCGGTCCTCATATTTTAACAGGTGTGATACTTAAATATGGTTAACTGGAGTCTATTTATTACAAGCAGTTTTAAAAAGACATCGGGGGCTTCCCTATTATAGGAAGAGCATGTGATTTGGAGACATACTTTGATCTCCAGGATCTAACCACATGAAAGCCATATTTGAAGACTGACAAAATGCACACGTTCATTTAGTTTATAATAAATACGGAATGTTTGGGCCTGTCAGCAAGACTCTTCTGCATGGTTTTATGACAGACAGACTATTTAAGTTGTCTGATCAGGTAAGCAAATGGACTGAACTGTTTGATGGAAATGAGAAATTAATGTTTCCTTCATGAAATTATATCAAGCTCAATTTATGAAACTGAACAGACACGTACTATCAATTTGTTTGGCATTACACGGTGTGTACAACATGAGCTATGCAGTGAAAATAATGGTGCCATAAGAATGCGCTATGTGACACAA
The DNA here is from genome assembly GCF_977971745.1 of Zootermopsis nevadensis. Lineage (NCBI taxonomy): Eukaryota > Metazoa > Arthropoda > Insecta > Blattodea > Termopsidae > Zootermopsis > Zootermopsis nevadensis. The sequence goes on along the minus strand of NW_028259141.1, from coordinate 4,164,708 downwards.
AGAATCAACCCATAGACCGGCAAAATGAAACCTCGACACCTTCGAATTACAGGGAACAAAAATTCTGATTGTGGCTGTTATAAATGTAATCAAATCCGAGATTCTTATCAAAGACACGAACACATCATAAGTAAAATTAAAGCAATAAAACCAACATGAAATTAAAAAACAAGAACAATGAAAAGTATATTTAAGATAGACAAACTGAATAATTAAAAATAATCTCAACAAAGAAGCAGGCCTCTCCTCCTGTAGTGGCTTGAAAGGGCTCTGACCCAAAAGTTTAGCAATTGTATCTAACTCTGGTACAAGAAGATCTGACGTAATCCTAAATATAATAAAATTCCGTAATGGCTGGAGCCTTCAAGCACATGCAACCACTGCTGTAAGCTTGAGAAGAATGTCCCCCTTTTCCCGACCAAGGTGTCCCTGAAATAACCACTTTTCCTGCTCTCGGCCCTTTTCGTCACTGAAAGGTCCTCAATAATGAAGTTTGCCTTGCTCACCTGTTCTAAGAACGATTTTCAATGGCAGTGCCTCGTACAAATCTCATATCTCATTTGTACCCAAAGTACTTCATAAACTCGTCCTCAAGACAGACAAGCAAATCAGGAGAATATTTACCAATTGCAAATTCAGAAAGCCGTGTGATGTAGCTCAGTTTGCTGCAAACGCTTCCGGCAAGCAAAATGTCACTTGTTTGGGTTACCAAGAACATTAAGGAAATATTTTTCACATCGAAGCAGTTAAGTATCGTAATTAAGGCATGAAGATAATTATGCATTAACCAACTCCCATATTCAGAACGTAGCCTAGTTCATTCCCTGTGTTTATTTAAAGAGGATTTCTCAACTGAACAAGGTACTTATTACAGAATGTAAAGACAGCTGCATTTGATGGATAGGAAACCATGTCGAAGGAAGTGGTCGTGACTTATTATAAGCATTTGCCTAAAACGTGGCAAAAAGAAGACGGTAGGCCAATCGCACAATCGAAAGCTGCATTATTCAGTACATCGCCTAATTTTGCCAGCTGCGTCACACCTCCAAGAGGTACAATGAGTAAAACGTGCATACAACATTTTTGTGAGGAAACACTTGGAAAGCGGCCATTTGGCAAAACAAGACGGCAATGAGAATGTATTATGAAAGCGTTTTTTTTAGAAATATGTTGTGACAATGGGAAAGAATGCTGTTCTATGGCGGGCTTTGGTATTAGCGATGATGACCTCTGATTACTACCACCGTATCAAATCACTGTTTGCGCAGAGTCGATTCTTAGGATTCCCGGGCCATGAGATTCGATCCGGCCACCTCTTCAAGGACAAGCACGACTGTTAACCATTGCACAGACATGTTCGGTGACGATACAGGATAGGTTCAGGCCCACACAAAAAACATGAACAGACGAGACAATCGAATGTCAGAGACAAGCGCTTAACTGTGTAGCCGATTCTACAGGAGCCAACTTTGAAGCAACCGGGTCCTTTACAGCGAACGGGGGACTTCCATTGCTGTGCCTGTGTACTTGCGGTGCCACATGTGTCGCTGTGTGTCAGACAGGGATGTAAATTAGACCTACTACAGTTTTATTTTCAGTAGTCTTAAGTATCCATGACTGTTAAATAAAATAATCTCTTCTTGGGCAACTACCAGGATTCTGAGGAGAATATCTGCACCTAGGAGACATGAACTGTTAAAGACTGGCGAAAGTTGCATAATGAGGGGCTTCATAAGTTGTACTCATCAACAAATATAATTAGTCAGATCAAGGCAAAGAGGATGAGATGGGCAGGGCATGTAGCCAGGATGGGAGAGAAGAGAAATGCGTACATGGTTTTGGTGGGCAGACCAGAAGGAAACAGACCACTGCCTAATTAGTACTTCTCACAAAGTATTATGTCAGAATTAAGAAATGAGGGGAATTAGTGGAGTATGTAGTAGCCATTGGAGATATAAAGGTACATACACGTAACATTTTCATAGAACACGTGAAGGGAAGAGCCAATTTGAGGAATGGATTTGTCTTACTCGGGACAGGATTTTGTGAACACGGTGAATGTAAGGAATTAATGATTTTAAACTGCAAGAGATGAGTGTCCTACTTTACAATCGTTGCTACTTACACTCAAGAAAAAGTTCAAATTCAGTGGCGGAAAGTGGGCTCTTTGGAAAATAATTAGTGAGAGAGTCTTCAGGTTGATGAAATAAGAAAATTATACAAAAGCGCTAATAAAAAAGGATGGTATTCACATGGCAAATTTAAGAAATACAGGTCCTTCATTACAGAAACAAGGATCACCCTATCATCTACATTCAATCCACCCACACAGTAAATCTTGCCTGGAGTCATGGTAAGAACGCGTGTACTTCCACCCGCCTCCAAAGGACAGCGAGTCATTTTTGTACAAGCTGGGAGTGAAAATGGCTTCATTCCAAATGCTCTGTTAATGTTTAAATCGGTGACAATACATGGAGATTATTGGCACACAATTTATTTTAATAACTATAAACAATGGCTCACACCAGAGTTGATTCCAAAGTTTAACACCGAATTCAGTATTAGTAGAGGACAACGCAAATTGCCACAATGTACGAACCAATTCGGTTATTTCCTTCATCTCGAAACGGCGATATATCGACTGGCTTTCAGATCGTGGCATTCCTTTCAAGACCAAAAGTGTCAGCCCAAATTGTATTAAGCGACGCACTGCAGGAGCAGAATAGGCATGTAAGCAATGTAACTTATCATGAACACAGAAACCTAAGCCTACGTGTCACTTACCTGCACAAACACCGACACGGTCACGAGGGATGCCAAAGCGCGTAGCTTATCACTATCCTCTTTGGCAGCTGCGAAGTACATCTGACTGACTAGTGTCAGGAATAATTCGGCAACTGCCATCCACGTGCCGTAAGTTTGTTCATACTTCTTCCACTGTAATGAGACATTGTAAATATTTTAATCCCTGTGATCAAGATCTGCAATTACGTATCTTGATTAATAACATGCGTCTTCTGTGGGTCTGGAAGAGATGGTTGGCTCAGCACACTTTGGAATGTTGTTTGGGATTCATAAATTGACAGTGCATATGCTTCATCTGAGATAAAATGTAGTCCATATCTAGAAAGTACATAAATAAAAACAACAATATATAATTTGTAATAAGATGTTCATCAGAAGTCTTGATGCTACCTTCAATGTGTATGGAATTAGGTGGACTGTGAAAATAGTATCAAAGCTGAACAGCTGCATCCACTGACATATATGAGGTAATATGGTATCATTATGCAGTTTCTTTTCAAGAAAAAGCTAAATAAGATAATAGTACTGAATAAGAACATATTTCCAGCAGTACTCAACCTTTTATTTCACGATGCCTCACAAGTGATAACAAAATAGATTTTCAGATGTTCTTCATGCACTAGTATGAGTGAAATATACTTTATGGGCCAGTCCATGAATGTCTGTCACACATTTTCCAAGAACAGTACTAGATCCCATTATTGTTATCCACTAATGAAACAAGGTAACTAAAGACCCCCACCATTTTGAACACACTGCTACATAATGAAGAGATACAAGGGTGTCAAATGTTGACTGAGCTACCCTGCTCATGCAATGAGTCTGTAGAAACAGAAAATCCAATCAAATTCATACTGACCTATGGCACACCTCCATTACTTGCAGCACCAACTTAGGAACATAAACTTCCCCTAGAGGATTATTGGGGTTCACAAGAATGCCTTCACTGTCCTCCCTCTTGTTCATGGTCCGTAATGGCAGATTCTAATACATCAACAGTAAACTCAAATGTTGATATCTCTCCAATACTGATCTGAAAGAGAACAAGTAGTAATGTTCAACAGAGAGTATTTTTTCATCAAAAGCAAATTGAAAAACAAAAGAATTTGCTACTTGTAAAATGGTAAAAAGTACATATGTGTATATATATATATATATATATATATATATATATATATATATATATATATTTTTACCACTGGTATGAAATTAGCAAAAAGTAAAAAATCCTGTTAGTGTTCATTTTTACCAGGAAACTAAATATGATGCACTATGTCTCAGTACCTAACCTGAACGAATTCATGTGACCTAAACAGCTTATTTTTTCTCAGTCAAAGTTTGTGGTCGATAGTGTGAACGAAACACAATTACACATTCAATTACAAACAAGCAAAATTTAAGTATGAACTTAAACTCTGACCTACAGATCAAACTCCTCAACAACAACCACAGACTAAAGAACCAGCAAATCTCAAATTCTTATTATAGGTATCAGAGCGCCGTGCATATTGTGCTGCAACCTATGAACGACTTACAAATAGAAACAACGATGACGTGACAGTAGGTCAGTAGGTTAACTACTCTTCAACCTTCCAAATTCCTCCTATCAAATATTTAAATAATTTATTTGTGTGAAGACAACATTCAATACTACAATAAAACCTGCATATTAACATGTTTACGTGGAGTGTGATTAGTGCTCTTACGAGGTCTATAAGTAAGTAACCAATGTAAAATCCTAACCCGAAGGTTCATCACCGAATTAACCAAAGCCCTCCACCGGACCCTGACCTGGGCCAACAAATCCAGTCTCCTTCAACTCCTATCTCCCATAGATCCCGCCTGAGATTATCCTCCCATCTACGTCTAGGTCTCCCCAGCGGTCTCTTCCCTTCAGGCTTCCCGACTAATACCCAGTGCACACCTCTTGTCCCATCCATGCGCGCTACATGCCCTGTCCATCTAATTCTTCTCGATTTTGAAGCTCGTCATTATGCACTTCTCTCCTAGGCCCAAATATCCTCCTCAACACAACAAATAACTATGGAAGTTCCACACAGACTAGATTATTTTTAATATGTGAAGATTCACTAACCAAAATCGACAGTAAGTTATTTATTTACTAAAGCTTCAGTACATAATCGGATATGTCAACGATAAACTGATCAACTTTGCCCCACGCATTCATAACGAATCATGCATGACGCTTGAACGCAGCTGCACTGATGGGGGCCTTAAATGCGATTCAGCGAGTTCCGTTTAACCAAAACATTATATGACCTAAGCGAAGAACAAAGATTGACAGCGTTTGAGGAAATCAGAGGAAGACCGAGGCTTGATAATTGTACTTTTAACAAAACTTTATTTGGATCGTCAACATAAAGAATACGTGATTGCACTCAACCTGAGGGTAAAAGCCCTGGAATGTCCTCAAAGAAAAAGTGTGAGGGTGTGGACTGAACTCAACTGGACACGTGCCAGGGTACGTGGGGGCCTCTTATGAACACTGTAATGAACCCATGGATTCCATGACGGCGGGAAATATCTATACAAGCCGGACTACTACCGTTTTCTCAAGCAGCTACATAAAGCTACTTAGTTTACACGATTTTACGAATTCCGCGTTACGTCTGTTAAGCAATGCCCTCCTTTCATACGCGTAGATCCACTGAGAAAACTAGTAACATGGAGTCCAAATCTGTGTCTTGCCCCGTAATCAAAAGGTGTATGGTTCGAAGCCAGACCGAGACATACAAGCCGAGCGGCGGTGACGCGGCTTGCTTACAAGATGGAGATACCAGGTTCGAATCTCACCAGGAACTTTCTAATGGTTCTCCAAGCAACTGCAAAGGTGGCGCCTTGAAACATTCATCCTTTTATCTTATAACTAACAACTGACTGAGTGACACAAGATAATGCTTGTGGAAATTTTAATATTATCATTTCATGCACACTAGGTCTGTAAACTATTCTCTTTTTCCTAGGTTTTCCGATCAAAATTTACGCTGAATTTCATTTCCCGCTCATGTCATAATTCCTCCGTCGAATTATCACCGCCCTGTTGAGTCCGCACTCTTAAATCCACATATTCGTGTGAGCACTGTTTTCGTCGAAGACTCTAAAAGTGTTCTAGGAATATTTGTGATGGCTGTCTATTGAAGCGTAAAGAGAGAGAAGTTGAGAGTGCTCGTCTGTGTGTCACTTAAAGAATAGAAACGCTGAGAAGACAAGCGAGTGTCTAGAACAGGGGTGGCCAACCCAAATGATCTTTCGGGCCACTTTGGAAATGCATCATCTCCGCGGGCCACATATAAAATTATATGGATGCACAAATAATGTATTTTTTTAATACATTGGTTTTCACTACTTTGGCCATTATAAAATAAATATATTTTGTAAAAGTGTGATGAATCTCGCGGGCCGGAAAAATGTTCAAGGCGGGCCACATGCGGCCCGCGGGCCGCGGGTTGGCACCCCTGGTCTAGAAGATACACAAAAATAACTCACACTGGCAGAAGTGGTCGGACCTGCTTTTGCCTCTGACTTGGGCTACACAAAATGACACAGCAGCGACTTTGTGTTGTCCGTAAATGTTATCAGCAGCCTCAAGCCTTAAGAAAGTATACATTTAGGAGTATTAGAAATTATTCATAGACAAAAACGATATCTTACTTTCTAAATGCGAACAAAAGCCACAAACGTCGACTACTTAAATGGATCAGTAGCCTTAACCCTTTCAGTTAATGGCCACTTCTCTAAAATTAATTAATTAATATTAATTACACTTCGTATTAATATTATGGTAAGGGAACTCAAAGGTTCAATGCCGATAAGAACCAAAATCCGGCAATGGACACAGACCTCAGCCAGCTCAATCCAAGCACATGCCTTACTTCCCTGAGATTCCTGTTCATGCTATCCTTCCATCTGCTTCTAGCTCTTCAAACACATTTTATTTTAATGCTATTTGGAATATTGCAAATCACCAAAGTTACCCGTGGTTACATTCTCTTACCACTTACGAGTTTAACATTCCCTGGATTGTGATTTTGAAAGTATCGGTACAATTTGAAGCAGGGCTATTTTAAGAACTATTACATAGCGTCTTTACTGTCGGTATTTAGTAACAAAACAAGAAAAACATTTGAGTTCAATGAAAACTATAAAAAGATGCCAGTATAATTAAAAGCCAATCACCTGAAAGAGGGCGTAGGACCATCTCACTCAAAAACATTTACAGGGATGTGCGGTGGTTTCTAATTTAACAGTGTCAAATCCTGAAGAATAAAAGATGGAATAAACATTAAGTCACGTGCGAAAATAGAAGCAAATCGATCAGAGTCATCAATCATCGGGGGAAAAGAACTTTCAAATGTCCTGTCTTCACAGCCAAAGTCCGAGGACAAAGTAAGATTCTGCATAATACGAACTGCTCCGGAGACCAGACATCATCATTTATATTCAACGTTCCATTTCCTAATTTAATATTCTATATAATTTAACATTTTAACGCAGTCTGTAACTGATAGAACGTTCCATGAATAACTGAAACTCGCGCTACCTCCTCGATCCTCCTGGTCCCTCTGCATCGCTGACACGGACAAGTTATTCAGAGGTTCTCTAACTATTTGTCAAATTCTTACCGCGCAGCGCTCAATAACTTCTTACTGCAAGAGTGGCACATGCGCTGGTTCGATAGATTTTCGGATTCTGAAGTACAAACCACGAGGTTTCAAGTAAAGGTGAGTCAGACTGGTCGGCACCTAGGAAAAATGGGAAATATGTTGACGTAGGCATAGATGGCAGGATAATATTAAAACGGGTTTTAAAATAATGTGCAAGGAATTCATTTGTCTTAGAATAAGATGAAGCAGCACATTAATGGAAATTCGGCTTTCATAGAAGGTGAAGAATTTATTGATTGGTTGAGCAAAATTATCTTCTTAAGAAGGATTCCGCTCCACTCAGTTAGTTATTAGAAAATGGCTAGTGGATTTCTAGGGCAGGGGCGATCACTAATGTCATTAAACACTAAAACACATTTAAATTAAATAACTAACCGTTCTTTGCATTTGTAATGAGTTTAAGCTTTTAATTCCGTCCGGATCTGACGTAATGGATGGAAGGGCCATTAAACATTTGTCTTATGTCCAAGGGAGAGTTTCTAAGTTAATCCGTGGATTGCTGAAATCTTGAATTCCAATTCATACTTGAAGAATATTCATGTGCTTCCTATGTTGTGGAGTAAGTGAATAAGACGAACCGAGGCATAAGCAACTTGCATAGACAAATGATTCAGCTGCAACAGGATTACCCCGACCAAGACTACTGTGAACTGTTGAAGAAGGTGAGTTTGAGTGTCTTAAATAGCGTCGAGATGAGTAGCCAGGAAGCAGCGTGGCACTTGATGAGGCAACATACAAGGTGCGATCGGAAAGTTTCAAGACTGCGCCTATAAAAACCCGTACACTTATCTCAGGTATTAAATTCATCCATCACCCTGGAAGTAGTTCCCCTGGGAGTGAACACAACGATCCCAGCGCCGCTGCCAAGCCTGGAAGCATCCCTGGAAATATTTCTTTGTCAGCCTGTCAAGCACCATCTGCGATTCTGCCTGAATCTCTTCTATCGTCTCAAATCTCCTTCCCTTTAGCTGAATTTTCATCTTTGGGAAGAGGAAGAAGTCACACGGAGCTTAGAAAGGAAGTTGGGGTCAGTTCTTGCAAGATTTTGAGCTCCTAACAAACGATAAGTCGATTCTGCTTCTGGTCCTCAGACAGGATGCGTCGCATGTGGAGTTCTTCCTTTAGAATCAGCTGACAGGTCCCATAGCCTATCCCAACAATGTCGCACAAGTCGTTGATGGTACGACGTCGATCTTCGTGAATGGCCTGCCGAATCTTCGTAACATTTTCGGGCGTTGTGCTCGAAGATGGTCGTCCAGAACGCTCGTCATCATCGACAGAGGTTCGGCCATTTTTAAAACGTGAATGCCACACAAAAGTTTGTGCACGACCCATTGCGGACTCCCCAAATGCTTGCTTTAGCATTTCATAGGTTTTCGTAGCCGTTTTGGCGAGTCTTTGGCAAAATTTGATGCACACTCTTTGTTCATGAAAATCCGCAATCGCAGGAGGGTCGGTGTAATGCACTACCAAAACGCCCGTAACTAAGAAACAAATGCTAATTCGATGATGCCGGCTGGCACACTGATTCACTATGAATGTAGGCCGCACCCCCTAGCGGCAGAAGCTCGTACTACATCCGGTTCGCCCTCTATTGACACAGTCTTGAAACTTTCCGATCGCACCTCGTATGTGTGTGTGTTTGCGTATAATGTCAGCAATGGCATGTCGGATGCGATGATGCAAACTCCTACCGCTAGATGTCTCGTACATGAGACACTGATGAAAGTGTCAGTGGTTGTGAATTTCTAGGGGGCTTTCCCTCAAGGATGTTGATGTGTGCGCCCGCGTAATCACTTCTGTGCAATCTTTGGGGTGAAAACAACTCCCTACCAAATGGAAAAGTGTTCTGTTACAGGAAGCGTGCGATCTCACAGACTGACTGACTCCGAGCTGTCAAGCGAAACAGCTGATCCCTCACTACCCGTCATGCCACTTCGTAAATTGCCTGGACGACTACAACGAAACATACTTACAGTTTAAAAATAGTCAAGAAATAAATGGACACTTTGAGTTATTTTTCAGTTTTATCCGCCCTGTTTTCTTTTCAAATATACATCACATTAAACATCTCCGTTTTCAAAATCCACGTGGTTACCGACGAAATTCAACCAAACGAAAATATGTCAAGAAACGTCAGAGACAGTTAATTTGCATCAAACTATTATGTGTAATCTGCTAATATTAATACTGTTTTTGAGTGGTCGTTTAACTGAAAATAGCAGAAACACAAATGGTTGTGACAGCTGTGACGGTGTTTGTGGTTAGACTTTACACACGATGTACTGATTGTTTTGTTCATGTTACGGTTATTGTTTAACAAACAACGGGGAATATTTGACTGTCGCTGTTTGGTGCGCAAGAGCGAACTGTGAGTTTGTGACATTTGAAAACGTATTTCGTCATTCAGCTATTGGTTTTCATTCAGTCTTGTTCTTGTTCATTCAGACATGCTAATATTTTTTCACTAGACAACAGTTGGTTGTATTGCTAAGATCATGAAGTCACAGATGATGTGTGAGTGTAAACGTCACTGTTTTGGTTTCGGACTGAAGTTTTGTACACATCACTGGATGTCATCTTCCGTGTTGTTGTTCTTTGTTGTGACCTCGTGTAGACTCGTAGTTAGATATGAACGTTTCAGAGAAACATACTGTTTCATCTTCAAGGTTGGAGACCTCTCTCAATTCAAACAAATAACATCATCACCTTTATCTTTTTGTGAGATCTGCTATTTGTGTTCCAAGATTTGTTTTGTTTAAATATCTTATGGCAAATGACGAATAATCATCATCATCGTCACAACCTTCAACAGCGGTAGTAGCACTTTCTTGCTCCATGGAACCGAGTCCTTTCTGATAAGGGAATGGTTAGGTTGGTCATGCCGAAACCTCATCTGAAATTTTGCTCATCTACAGAGCCCATCTAGTAACGATTGTACAGAAATTTTCAGCTGCTGATGCGCTGTACAAGGGTACGAAAATATTGCTCAAAGTTGGTATGCATATTTAAAATTTGCGCCACAGCTCATGCGCGTGACAGCAGCGCGCCATTCACCGGTACATTGCAGTGGAGGGCGTGGGACAGGCGCTGAGAGGGCAGTGAAAGATTAGTCTCCGAGGAGCTAGAAGCTTAACTATTGTTGTTTGCGCATAGTAGAGGTACTGAAATGCAGTCTTTTATACATTATCAGTTTTAATCTCCTCGATTTCGAAATTTGATCAGGTACTCGTGGTATGCCACGCGAAACGCTGATCTGCGACCTCAAGCTTTTGTAACGCCAGCGCAGTTCTGTCTGCGCAGAACAAGCCAAGTTTGCGAACTAGAGGAATGTGCAACTAAACCTTTAATTCGACGTTTTTAAAATATTATTGCATGGATTTTAACTTGGGTGTGATCTTTCGCACGATAAGACCGACTGCAAGACAGGCAATGAAAATATCAGACAGAAGCCGCTGCTGGGGCCTACACATCTGCAAGCCTTTAAGCAGAAAACATCGTCGACATTTCAATCCCGGCCAGCAACAACGCGTCTTTTAACAAAAACTGACGCCAAGCAATTAGAACTGTGGACGAGTGCAATACAAACGTTACATAATAAATATTTTACGTTTTCTATTGGGGTGGTGTCGTCCTAACAGCGAACGTGATTGGAGTTGGTCGAGCAATTAAGTTCTGATTGCGATTCCCTCACACCACCCCCTACCACACACCCCTCCCCCTCCCTCTCACGAGTCCACTAAATTTGAAGGTAACATTTCTGTACTGTGAGCTTTTTCAGCGTGCTACACCTGCTCGGTCGATACAAGTCTCAACTAACTTACCTTCGAGTAATTAAAGTTCTAGAAATGAGAACCATCTAGCACTAACAGAATTCATGGCCCAACAAACAAAATATCTCGTTTCTCTTTAATACCTGCGTTGCTACTACTACCGCTCCTTCTGATATGGTGGGCAACTTCGAATATATTCAATAAGCAGTCGGGGCAGCCGACATGGAGTGGGCCTCCAGCTTGGGGGTTGGGCGTGGGCTAACAATTCCTCCCCGTAAAAATAATAAATTGTTACGAGATTTTACACATGGCCTCGGACTGGGACGGAATATTTGGAACACCTGGGCGTACGTGGGACGATAATATTAAAATGGATCTTAGATAATAGGTTGGGGTGGTATGGACTGGATTCATCTGACTCAGAATAGTGACCAGTGGCGGGCTCTTGTGAAATCGATAATAAACCTTCGGACTCCATAAAATGTTGAGGAATTCATGATTGGCTGAGCGGTCTTTTTCTTCTAAGGAAGGACTCGGCTCCATGGAGCAAGAAAGTGCTACTACCGCTGTTGAAGGTTGTGACGATGATGATGATTATTCGTCATTTGCCATAAGATATTTAAACAAAACAAATCTTGGAACACAAATAGCAGATCTCACAAAAAGATAAAGGTGATGATGTTATTTGTTTGAATTGAGAGAGATCTCCAACCTTGAAGATGAAACAGTATGTTTCTCTGAAACGTTCATATCTAACTACGAGTCTACACGAGGTCACAACCCAGAACAACAACAACAACATTCTCTTGGCCGTGAGAACCTAAAAGAAATCACAATGAGTAGCTCAGAATGCCTCCGTGCGCCGTGGTCTAAATGCGTTTGCAGAAACTCGCAGAATCAAACTAAGCAAAAGAGTGCAAGTAGGCTTATTCATAGGACATACTTAAAGACAACAGACAAGCAGACGGAACTAAGAAATACCACTGTTAAACATCTGAATTTCAACTTAATCTTAATATTTAAACATCCAGCACGTATCTCAAAGAAAACACAACCCACAACCACTACAAAAATCATTGTTGATGCTCTTTAGAAGAATTATCGCCGTCCGCTCAAAGAATCACATGAAACCATAAATACAGCCCATAGGTAAAATTTAGAACTGTCGATTGAAAGAGCAGGTGGGGCACACTGTTATCAGTAGGATTTAAAAGTTAATTAAACATAATATAGATTCGATATTTCAGCCACTTCATCCACACTTTGTCGTTCGTAATATAAAATTAACGATTTGCCGTAAAGAACTTCAGTTTGGAAATAAACCGTAATTAAAAATTGTGTTTATACCACATTTAAAATATCGATATAAAACGACATGAAACTTCCGAAATCGAGTGCAGTGGCTCCTCGAACCTTCATGCCACAGTGCTCATGCTGCCTGCATGACAAATTTCTGTTCCTGATAAAGCATTACTAAAGTCGAAGCATATATTTTAACAAACAATTTCAGACAACGTGAGGTGGGGTAATAAAGATTTCTAACAAAAAAATGTAAGCCTGAAGACTGTAACACTTAGGCTACAATAAAAACAAATACAAACATTCAGATTTCGTACAGATTGATTTCGGATTTTAAACATTTATTATTATGGGGTGGCCATTTATTATTTCTTATTGTAATACAGTAAAACCCCTCTAGTTGGACACCCCTATATCCTGGACACCCCTCTATATTGGACACTTTTAATTGGAACCGGCAAATATCCTATAATTTTACATATTCACAATAACCTATACAGTAAAACCTCTCTAACTTGGACACTTGCGGTTCCACGATAATGTGTCCAACTTACAGAGGTGTCCAGGATAGAGCGAAAGGGGGAAAATCATCCTTTCAAATTGTCGTGTAATAACAATGTGGTAATTGTTAAGTATTATGGAGCCCTTCCCAAAAAGGAAATTATTGATAAGAAAAGTCAAAAGGGTAATTTAAATGTTTACAAATTTTGTTTTCACTAAATTAAACTTGCATGGATAAGCTCATAGGGAAGGGCACCAATACTTTACGTTTACCGACAATGCAATCAATCTATTTGCTTACATAATCTAACTACTGTAGGCTTGCTCGAATTAAGAATAATTTAATTATTAATTATAATAATCTTTTGAAACCCACTCTCGTGGTTGCACATTACACCCCAGCCTCAATGATGTTTTAAATGTTCAGAATGTATTCTTTTTAATTGTACTTAAGGCATTAGCTCAACATATGATGTCACTTATTTCTTGTAAAAAAGTCCGTCACAAGACACTGCTTTTTTGCTTTTATCTTTGAATTTGTCCATCCTCTTTCTAATTTTTGCCGCAATTCGAATAAAGTTTCAACCATTCCTTGTTGGTTATGAGCGAAAGCAAACCGTTCCAATTTCTGTTAACACTGTTTAACTCAGTTGCAAGCTCAGTACTGACAAAGTTAAAACTGTACCAGTAATACTTACTGTAGTCCAGTGAAGGGTTCAACATAATTATTCCATTGATGTGTTCAAAGTCTCACACCTTCAACCATAAGGTAATCCTCAGGTAGAAGGCATTCATAAGTCATAAATTCAAAGCAACAAAATACTAACTGTAAACGTTTCCCATAAAAGCATTGAAGCTAAGTGCATGAACCTGTCCAACTTACAACAAAAGGGGTGTTCAAGTTCCAGGATAAAGGGGTGTCCAAGATATAGGGTGTTGTGGACATGTAAAATTATAGGATATTCGCCGGTTACAATTAAAAGTGTCCAATATAGAGGGGTGTCCAGGATATAGGGGTGTCCAACTAGAGGGGTTTTACTGTATCTTGGAAACCCCTTTATCCTGGAACTTGGTCACACTTCTTGTTGTAAGTTGGACAGGTTCATGCACTTAACTTCGATGCTTTTATGGGAAACGTTTACAGTTAGTATTTTGTTGTTTTGAATTTCTGACTGAGGATTTGGTTATTGTTGAGGGTGTGTGACATTGAGCATATCACTGGAATGCAGTGAAAGTGTATAGTTATTCTTTTGTTAAACACCTAACTAGAGTTTTAACTTTGTCAGTACTGTGCTTGCAACTGAGTTAACAGAAATTGGAACGGTATGCGTTTGCTCATAATCAACCGGGAGTGGTTGAAACATTATTTGGATTGCGGTGAAAATTAGAAAGTGGATGGCAAATTCCAAGATAAAAGCAAAAAAGCAGTGTCTTGTGACAGACTTTTTTACAAGAAATAAGTGACATCATATGTTGAGCTAATGCCTAAAGTTTTATTTTATTTATTTAGTGTTCTGTCTGATGACAGGTCCATATGAACAGGATCCTTCCATCCTTTTCTCGGACTGGGACCTGTTCATATACGTTCTTGGCAGATGATCCAGAAGTGGTTTGCCATTGCCTTTTTCTGTGTGTGAATGGAATAATTATTGGGATGCCACGGAGAAACCGGGGAAGCCCCCGGAGGAAAACTCTGTGTTGCCTAGACCACGGTACAATTAAAAAAATACATTCTGAACATTTAAAATTTCATTGAGGCTGGGGTGTAATGTGCAACCATGAGAGTGGGTTTCAAAATATTATTATTACTGTGATTAATTCTTAATTCGAGCAAGCCTACAGTAGTTAGATTATGTAAAATAGAATACATTGTCAGTAAACGTAAAGTATGGGTGCCTTTCCCTTTGAGCTTATCCATGGAAGTTTAATTTAGTGAAAACAAAATTTGTAAAAATTTAATTTACCCTTTTGATTTTTCTTATCAATAATTTCCTTTTTGTGAAGGGCTTCATAATACTTTACAATTACCACATTGTTATTACACGACAATTTTAAAGGATGATTTTCCCCTTTCCCTCTATCTTGGACACCTCTGTAAGTTGGACACATTATCGTGGAACCGCAAGTGTCCAAGTTAGAGAGGTTTTACTGTATATGTTTAGTGTTTGCTTGTATACTGTTGTTCCGCCGGCCCAGTGTGTGTTGTGATCATCAGCGGTGTACCGATGTTCTAGTTCTGTGTTGACTACAGTGGTATTCTGTGATAATGGGCCAGTTCCTGGTTTCCTGACTCGTGTTCTACCTTAATCCTATAAAATTGTTGCAGTAATCATTTGACAGTGCCCATAACAGAAATATTAACCAGCCATGTGGAGGGTCACACCAGTGCACTGATAAATGTAATTCTGCAAACCCTCCCTCACTGGGAGAGCTCGCAGTTCGAAAGCAGCCAGGAAGAAGTTGAGCAGTTTACCCAAAGTCTTATTAAGTGTTGTCAAAAACTACAGTGAACTAAGGGAGTGAATAAAAGACCAGGGAACAGCTGTGTTGCCACGTATATTTTGTTAGATGCTTGTTTTGCATTTTCTTTCTTGAAAGTCAGTTGTGATTGGTGTTTAGTATCTGGGGAGTGTTCGCTCTGAAGCAATTGAAACTGAACCAAATCAGGTCACACCAGACTTGAAACTTCCTGGTAGTCTCACAGAACCAACTCTTGGTTGCTGAGTTCATCATTAAATTATATTCCAGATCGACTTTTCCTACTGAAGCAGGTAAAATGGCCTCAGGTGTGAGTAGCAGTGAGTCGAAAGAGACTCTAGTTGTGACACAACCTGAAAGAGGTGGATATTTCAGTTGAATGTGAAATGCCAAGTTCAAGAACAGTTGCTTCAAACTTGAGTTGAGTTATCGTAGTGAGAACACTCCATAAGAAGTGTGAATGTGTTTGTTGAACAAACTGTTGCATGGAACTGACTGCTGGTGTTATTTTGTTTTTCTTCTTTTTGTGAACAGAATGTGAATTGAATGGTGCAAGAATCAAGTGACCCATTTGCTTCTACACCCAAACGTGAACCTCATGCTGCACCATTCAAAGACCAGGTGAGATACTTACGTCATCTGTTAACCAATATTTCTACAATTTCATGTGTGTCCTGACAGTGGAACTCCGTGTCGATGTTGGTATTCTAGATTGTTAAGCCATGTAACTGCTTACACTTAAGAGAAACTACTGCCTACATCATCAGCCCTGACAATGGTGGGAGTAAAGACTTCATAGGAACTTTTGTCTCCCTACAAGTTCTCACAGCATTTTCTGGCATCAACATATTCAAAATGCTGTTAGAACCTCAAATTTCACGTACTTAAACTCTGTTCCTCTAATTTCTGTACATCATTTCACCTTTGTAGTGTTGCATAAAAGTGCACTGCAGTCTGTAATCTCACATTGAGAAATATGTAAACATTATTCCAGTCTTGGTTGTTTCAGAGGCCTCATTTGTTTCAGTTCCAGTTATCTTAAAAATGTCTGTGTCTTTTCATTAGTTTTATTCTGTTGAAACCATCAGTTCTTAATATTTTTCATTATCCGTTAATTTCAACCGCCTGTGTAACCACTTACAGTTATGCCGACAAACACAGTTGCAATACTTATGGTTTCAACAGTCTCAGATCATATTTTTGTTCTCGTCTTAGTATCAGTTACTGAATTTAGTGACTCAAAACACAAGGATTGTGCCGTCATGCGCCATGCGCTGGAATGACAGAGAAGAATGGACTGTTTATTTCTCAGCGCTCTGAGTTTTTACCCAGCAATGATATTTTGTGTGATGTCTGCTTAATTTTTTGGTTTGCCTCATTCAGTGCTATGGCTTATTTTCAACAATATCAGTAGCTCGGACTACTGTTAGTTTCAAGGTTTTCATGAAGAATAGAATGTAAAAAATACACGGGCAGTTTTTGTGTATGCTGTTCAGGAAAGGCAGCCTTAAACTTATATCTGTAAAATTTCTCACTTATGTAGTAGCAGTAATTTTGTAGAAAAGTTTTCTGTACTTCTCTTCTGCAGAATTTTCTGTGTCAGGTTTTGCCTTCTTCATTTCCCTGGTTTTTGTTAGAAAATTGAGAAGTGTGTCATGTTCATTTTGCACGTGACTTTTAATTTCTCTTATTTTGTGAATAAAATCTATACCCAGACCTGTATGAACCAAAATGTAAGAATTTGTGAACACAGAAAGAAAGGGTTTGAGCAGAAAGACCTGTTACTATCATGAATGTACCTCATGACAAAATGAGTCAGAAGTTTCATCCAATATTAGGCGGTTCCTGAATTTGTCTTGAAATGTCAACTAGCAACACTTCATGGAGGGCTTTTAACAAATTATTTTCAATGGCCAGAGATGTGCCTTAGCAAAAGGTCATTCAGCAGAGGTTCATAATGTTCTAGCAGTTTCGAAATATTCTTTACAATTACTTCTGTCAAGGGGCAACTCAGATGATTCATGACCTCTAAATGGTAGTTCTTGATCTGGCAGCAGACAAGTCATGTCACCCATTTCAATATTTCTTAATTTTTATAAACTCCTTTATTATATTCTGAACTACTAAATGTAAGTTGGATCTCCAGAAGCTAATAATTTCTTTGGAGACTTAAATAAAGATTGACCTACGTGTACTGTACATGTTTTGCGTAAGA
The DNA here is from genome assembly GCF_977971745.1 of Zootermopsis nevadensis. Classification (NCBI taxonomy): domain Eukaryota; kingdom Metazoa; phylum Arthropoda; class Insecta; order Blattodea; family Termopsidae; genus Zootermopsis; species Zootermopsis nevadensis. Next base: position 4,146,952 of record NW_028259141.1, on the reverse strand, counting down.
TTCGTGTTTTTCTTTTCTTTTCGTGAAGCACATAAGTCATAAGTTTGTTAAAGGCCCCTGAAATTCAAAACATTTCAACTTTTTTTAAAAATCAAACATTGCCAGCAAATCAGTTTCTCTCAGATTGTTACAAGCTGTTAACCATGGGTAAAATGATATTGCAAAACAAAAGTTCCCAGTGTACATTTTGTTTTCCTTATATTCACTCTCAGGGTTTTATATAGGTTGGTAATGTCTCCCATGTTTTAATGTTTTTAGTTTCTCCATGAATTTTCTTCTTGACAATAGTTTTTCGAAAAAAACATTGAATAAAATTTTTATCTAGTTTCCACAAACTTCAAATGGTCTTCCACCGTCACTGCAGTTGTGTTTATGAAAATTGCAGTTTGTGGGTGATTTTGGTACAATTCACTTCTTCTTCAGTTCATGTTGAGGTCAGCCATTTTTTTATTTAAAAGAATAGTAAAGACCTTTCTTTTTCTTATACGTTTCTTATATTCACAATTTTTTAATATTTTTATTTGCATTTTTCTCGTGCAAGTGTTTTGTAGCCACATCAGCATCAATAAGATATTCACCTTTTATAGCTTAAAGTCGCCTAAATAATATTTGAACATTCAGTGGTAAATCAAAGAAGACAACTCAGCCATTACAAGGGTTAATGTTTCTGAAGTAAATAATCGCTGTTCACACTGCAGAACTCCGAATTGTTTATTTTTAAAGCAGATTGTGTTTGTAGGTGTCACTAGGTCTGTTCCGTTTATGTGTTAGAGAGTTGCATTACATGGCTTAATGATACTTCAATTAACAAAGTTAACGTGCTTTGTGTGTGTTAACTACTCAGCTGTGAGTATATGTTCTTCGATACTGGGAGTACCGTAAACAAAACACGTTAACAAACCTCTATCAAACATTGGATGCGTCTTTTAAATGAGGTGACTATTATGCAGAAATTATGCAGTGACAGTGCGTGTTAATTTGATTTTGCGTATTCGAATATCTTGTCTTTAATGTCAGTATGGAATAATTAGTCTGTAGTACCATGATGATACTGTAAGTGTAAGTGAAATATTTATTAGTGTTGTAATTTTAGATCTTGGTGTTTCATAGTGGCAAGTCAGATAATTATTGTTTTATTTCGGTCATTAAAGAGGACTAATTGTTTATATTTATAAACATGCAAGCCGACTCCAGTGAGAAGTTAGCAGAACAGAGCTAGGTTTTCGTACCTGTATGATAAAATAAAAAACAAAAATTGCTTGCATCATCACAACCTCAAATCCTACATAGAACGAAAGATAACTGGTAATAAGACAAATGCAGAGGAGTGCGTTGTTAAACTGTGGGCCAAATTAAACATGTCTTACATAAGCGAAAAGTGATTAAAATTTTGAGCCTTTTGGGTTGTTTTGGATCTCCAACAAGAGCATGTATTCAGAGTTTCAGTCATGTAGCAGCGATCATCTATTATCTTGAGAATGTTGAAATAACATATATTCCCCCACACCAGAATATTATTGCTAAATATTTCAGTACACACACTCGTGTATTTGCGATACCAAGTTAAAGTATTCTGTCTTTTTTTATTTACATTTATTCAGCATGCCCCATTACAAGATTGCAATATTACATGCATTAATATAAAACACTTCAATAGAGTATACAACTCTAATATCATGATCCATTGTCACCGTTTGCACCTATGTTCCTGTGCTAAACTGCATTATAATCAATGGATTTAATGAATTTATTAAAATGACCTAAAAATTTCTGAACAATTTCTTCATGCAACACTGGCCACGTGCCACCATTCCTGACTATTGCATCTATTAAGTTCCGCCTTGGTTGTTGTAGTTTTTCGCAGTCATAGATGAGGTGATCCACTGTTTGTGCTGCTTTCAGTCATTAGCATCTTGGGTCGTCAATGATCCCAAACCTGTGTAGATATGATTTGTTTTTGCCATGTCCAGTCGTCATTGCTGCCAGTTCGGGACTTATTACAATATTTAGCTTCATTGTTTGTCGCACTGATGGGAAGAATTTCTTGCACGCTGCTCCTTTATTGGTGGCGCTCCACTCATTTTGCCATTTTATAATCCCTTCCTCCTTTGTTTCTTTAATAATTGTACTTTTAGGCTTCTTTGCATGTACTACATTTCCACCATCTTCTGCTGCTGCCTTCGCTAATCTGTCCGCTATTTCATTACCGAAAATTCTGATGTGTGCTTTGATCCACCCAAAATGAATAGTCCAATTTTGATCGTTGAGATTCCTTGATCTTTTTCTTATCTCAGATATTACAAAGCCGTGTTTGAAGTTGTTTTTTAGTAGATCGAGAGAAACTTGACTATCTGTGTATGCCGCTACTATTCTTTCCTCAATGCTGATTTCCCTTAAAGTTGTTACTGCATCCAAGGCCTCTAGAATTCCGATCTGCTCAGATTGATTGTTTGAGCAGTGATCGGGTAACTTGGTTTTTAAGCTATGAATTAGTTCTCCATTTTTGAAGATAACAGCGGCAGCACTCACCTTTCCCTGGTGTTTACTTCCATCTGTATAGATTTCCACAGTGTATTTATTGAAGTCTTTCACTTCATCAAGAGTTATTCTCTCCGCTGGATGAGACCATTCCTTCTTGTTTAATGGTGCTCCGTACTCGTTAGAGTCATCTTTCAGTCTGTGTATAGTTTTATATATCTGCACTGCTTCTTCGATAGTAATGCAGATAGGATATTCTGTCTTCCTGGTCTTTTCGAAGTGTGCATTTGTCAGTAGTGAGCGACCAGCCCACTGCCTCTGCACAATTTCTACTCAATCCTTATTTTTGTCTGCTATAGCCAACTAGTAGGAATCAGGAAGACTTGTGTGAGAAATGGCCAGGGAGTTTTGCTTAGGAAACATCTCGTTCATTGTTTTTTGTGCCATAAATCTACGGCATGGGACCGCCGGCTTTAGTTCCCTTCCGAAGGAAGTTGTTCTATGGATTTTTATCACCCCTTAAAATTCCATCAACCTCAGCAGTGTTTGAACTCGCGTACCTTGGGTCCAGTGGCGACGACATTAACCACTAGTGCAATGAGGGCGACAAGTTCGTTGAAATATTACTTTGCCAAAATAACAACAGGAAAGTTTATGAACATGTTTTTTATTTAATATTCTTAAATATATTAATTAGAAACAATTCACAAAACATTAAATAATTTAACTATTTAACAAAAAATAAACAATTTCACTATTTAAACAATTGAACTATTTTACAAAGAACTAAACTATTTCACTATTTAAATACTGAAGTATTTAACAAAAAAACTAAATAATTTATTTATTTAACAAATGTGAACAATTCAGATATTTAACAAAAAATGAACAGTCTAACTATTTAAATACTAAACTATTTAACAAAAAATAAACAATTTCACTACTTAAACAATTGAACTATTTTACAAAGAACTAAACTATTTCACTATTTAAATACTGAAGTATTTAACAAAAAAACTAAATAATTTATTTATTTAACAAATGTGAACATTTCAGATATTTAACAAAAAAATGAACAGTCAAAGTATTTGAAACTAGTGGCAGTAACCAATCTCATCTAACATCCATTCCTTGGAGCCCAGTTGCTTTGCTGGAGGTCGATGACGCCCTCGATCATAAACCTGATTCTGCTCGAGAGCACCGCCTTCTTATTCAATAGTTCCTTCATTGTATGAAGGAACTCAGACAGATCCTGCAAGAAAACAAAAATTTAAAGTCACGTTTCATGGGCATAATTAACTTCTTACGCTTATAAGCCTACACATAAAACTAGAAAATTCTGCCACTACTCATGTAGTTCACATAGAACTTGCTGTGTGGGAAGGCGCGTGTATATTTAAATTGAGAGCTGAAGGTTGCTGTCTCAAACAAAACGTAAGTATGTGTCTCATCTAAACTAAGGCATAAACCGAGATTTTCGGTGGCTGAGCCTAGACATGACCCTTCGATCAGATTCCTGCTTTGTCCTGTCATGACTGAGTGAATTCTGACATGATTCAGCAGAGGTGATGAGAGGAAACGTAAAAGTCTAACCCAATACTGAGCACGATTCCCGTCGCACTAGACGGGGACAAGTTGAAGCCACGGCATGAGACGTCTTTATATGAAACATGTAAGAGTGTAGAAGAGTATGAAGAAATTCAGAAGAACATGTCACGGTGATCATTTATCACACAGAAACACTATTCAGAATATTGTCAGCGAGCTCAGAAAGGTATTTCATATCAGAATAGATGCAACATCCTCACGCGTTCTTTACAATGTGCACTTTCAAGCATCGAATCCACCGTCTGTGACAGTTCCCAATTTGGCCACCAGATTGCAGCACCTGACTTTCTACCTAGGAGGATATTCAAAATAGGATTGTGCAGAATGGCACAACTTCCATATCAAATTTCATCCTAGTCTGTCCATTTGTTCTCGAATTGAATGGACTGGAAAGACAGATGGACGAGAAGGTGCGACCAGCCCATAATGCCTTCTCACTATGATTTTGTGCAAAGAATGTATAACAATTAAGAAGATTTGCATGTTACAAAATGGAAGCCAGAAAGTCAGTGAGATCAAAGGGACACACTTACTGCTTTTTGCATTGTACCTTCCGTATAAACCTGTGGTCATCATAGAGCCCAAAGGAAGGCAATAAATTACACGGTAGGAGAACTGCAAATTAAAACTAAAAGTATTCCAAAATGAAAACAAATATACTTGGCTCTTGCTCTCGAAATCCTTTCCGGCCGTCATCAGTAGTGTGCAGAGGCACTCCAAGGAATGCTCGTCTTCTTGGGAAAGGAGACGTTTAATGCAATGCTGCATGGTGCTTGTGGCGAGCATACCTGCTTTATGCAGTTCGCCAATAAACCTGTAACATAGTGAAGAATATATCACTTGGGTTGAGTTAAGACAATAGTAAAAGTCCAAAGAACAGAAGAGAAATGAGGTTCTTTGCCTCTACAAGTTACAGAAAGATTTGTGCCTTAAAATAATGAGAACTTTTGTTTAAATAGATGGAATTTAATCAGTGTCTTGTGTGTGATATATATTTTTGAGGTGAAATATAATATTTCTGTACGTGGTCCTGTAAAAATCTGTATCTGTTTATAAATATAAAACAGCTGAGACCGAATATTGAAAATTTCAAATTAAATAATTATTTTTATGTAATTTGCATTTGATTCTGTATGGAGGTAAGCCATCAGTGCCATTTCACGATGCAAATACCAAGAAGAAGAAATACCGAGGAAGTGGAGACTTTATGATAGTGTGTGATCATGTAAGCAGCAGCATTATGAAGCACATTTAGAAATTAGTCCTGGATTTTGTGGAATACTTGCATACTGGAGGGCAAGAACCCATTAACATTTCACATTTCCTCTCAGTGTCCTAATTCACAACTCATTTTATTGGGCATGGAGAAACTAGTTTGTGCAAGTGCAAGTGATTCCTGTGTCCTGTCAAGGTCATTCGCTTTCCCCCTCTTTCCATCCTGAAAGGACTTCCCCTCTTCAACCATCACAGCGTCTGGGACCAGGCAGACTGCAAGACGCGTGGGCCCTTAACGCAGCCACACGAAAACCAAACTTCGGGCAGGGATTCACGAAAGATGTCAGTGACCTTGAATAGGAAATAGAGCTGCCCTCTATACTGCATTACAGACAGCAAGAAATAAATATCCCTTTCCTCTTACTTGCTAAGGGATGTTTTCTTTAGGCCAGCAGGAGACGCTCCACATTTCCGAAAAATTCCACGACAGGGCGTGAATGCCGACGCTCTATTTTACCACAATCAAACAGGAATGGAAATATTTATTAAAATTCTGTATGGGCAACCTGCGGACAACGTCACGACCATAAATGCCGTTATTACATAACATAATCAGCATATCTCAGACGTTTTAGTCTTAGATTCGTTGTATCTGTACCACACCGAAGATTGTGATTAACAGAACTTGACGAACCAAATCCAATTCCGAGAAATACAGTCCTTCAATGTTAATACAGTCTCAAATCGTCAATTTCCAGCCTCTACGATAACCCAAGTTTCACTATCGCTTTTACGAGAGACTTAAAGAAGGATAATGTTAGTTCAAGCTGGAAGACCCTCAAGACTTCTCCATCCAAGTGCCGTTCCAGGAGACGTAGGGCCTAACCAATGGGCACCATGATGAAGAGAGTCTCGACATCGAAGCTGAACATGATGTCACAAGGGCCCACGCGGAGGGACTTCATGGTATTCATGAATTTGGTGGAGTTCTTCACATGACGTGGAGAGTGCCCCACCTATCCACCAGGTAGTCCCACGAGATACTGGGCAAGACGGTGGGCTGGGGCGCTGATGGTGCTCATGATGGTCCTGAGCGGAGCTCCTTCCTTGTGGATCTTTGGTAGCCCCTACAGATTAGGAGGCCTCGAACCCTGGGGCCGCAGCTGTAGGATAACCTCGGGAAGTGTTGACTTCTTGAGGAGGAGGGTGGTCTTCCCTTCCACGGCTTCCTTAAGGTCCTTGGGCAATAACCTATACCTCGGGGCTTCCAGAAGGGCTCGGATCTTCCCGTTGTAATCCTCTCAGCTAAGGACAATTGTCGCCTTCATTATATTCGTAAGGAAAGTAATTAAAATTTGTGTGTTCATCGTGGTTGTAAACAACTGCAAACTACTGATTTTCACAATCCAACATTTTTTAAAGTTTTTCCTCCATTAATTTGTCTCTGTGTTTGTAGGCGTAATCGCTTGCATTCGGTAGGTTCTTGATGACACAAGTCGACATCCGGAATCTACGAACATTCATATTTGTCACCTTGTACCTGCAATTTAAAATATTATAAGTGAAAACCAACCCTCTTTCATCATCCATCAGTATTATCTACACTCTCGACAATTTTTATCACATTTCACTGACACAGTTATAGAAAATATGTAGCTCAACATGAGATGATGTAACTCACAAAGGAATGCGTCTTCTACCGTAACTAATTTATTTAATATAAATTTAATAGAAGTGAAATTTGAATGACAGTGCATTTATGTAAAGAAATGGACTATTTTCTTAGAAATATATATACTTTTGACGTAAATACGTCTATCAGTGTCATTCGGCAAAAATGTAACGAAAAAGTGTTACGAAAAAGTGTAACTTCATTGTTATGTTACCTAGGAAACGTCATCTATTTATCAAAAAATAAACAACAATGGTTACCTAGGAAACATCTATTTACTCGGAATTTTTGTTACCGGCCATCGTGCTGTTATAACGTAATAGATTTTATTACATCAAAGTGGAAGCAGAGGTTATGCCTATTTTAAAACGCTGTATAATGACTTGTGTTCTGTTTCGTACACTTCATTATGCCATTACCTTCGGTCAGAATAATAAATTTTATCGCACTCTTTCTTTAGAACGATAAGCGTGTTTTGTTTGCGACTTGCGCCCATGACAATATTTCCCTCTTTTAGCAATATATTTTCAAAAAAAATTGTCCCACCAAAAATAGTTCTGGAGAGGTTCTGCTAGACGTAAAACAGACATAAACCAAAATCGAATGAATTTCTGTGGGATTTCTGGCTCTTGCACAAACAAGTATGAAGAATTCTGTTATCTGGCATATTTCTGGAGACGCTTATTCACTCCGTCAACAGATGGCACGAGGCTGCAAGGTCAAACATGCCAAGAGATAGCCATTTCCATATAAAAAACCATGCGACGGATAGTCGTCGTTAAACCTGAACCTGGCCTAACGCTTTGATGAAAGCCGAAGATCATGGCGATGCTGATGTGCTGAACGCCAGAAACGTCCTGCCCAAGAGAGTGCCACTGATCAAAGAAACTTCCTCTAAGAGCTTCTTATTAATGCAGTTACAGTTTACGTCTGATTAGCATTACCTAGTCATTCGCCTTCTGCTTTAAAGATTCAGCTTGACCGCAACATCGCCATGCCTGCTTTCATCCTACCCCCTTCCTCTCTCCAATTTCTCGTGCGTTGTATTCAAGGCCCTAAGTATGTAGCAAAAACCTCCGAAACGTCGGTCAATTTCTACGTCACTACACGGCGCTGCATCCACAAGATCGCGGTTATGTCTACTGGAAATGATTCACTTCCTAGAGCTTTTCCAAAGTAACAGTTTGTGATAATAAAGTCCTGAACAATCAAACAAATAAACAAAGTAACAAACCATCGATTTTCCTTGTCATTGAAACGTGCGCTATGGGGGAAGAAGTTGTCCTCTACAAAATGTCCACCGAAGACAAAAAACGTGTCGTCGATCACTTCTGCGCTCAAGTAAACAGAATAGACGCCCAGGTCAGGGATCTCAGTCCACGTGTCTTCTGCAGGGTCATACTTTTCGGTGCTGGCCACGTATGATGGCCCGTTGTGTCCTCCTGCACACACACACACATTCCGTAAGAGGTCACAGTATATAAAAGGTTGTCAGTGGATCCACGGTTCCGGAGAATTTGACGTAAATACGTCTATACGGAAAGGAAGTTTATTTATTGGCTTTATTCTAAATATTTCCTTTATACATGCTTTACAATCGAGATAAGTTTGATTAAGACAATGCTTATTTAACTTGAATTAGTTACGCTTAAGATGGGTCTGTGGTAGCTGAATGTAATGTAAAGTAATGTAAGGTAAGGTAATGTAATGTAATGTAAGGTAAGGTAATGTAAGGCATTTTGTATTATTTAGTGTTCTGTCTGACGACAGGTCCATATGAACAGGATCCTTCCATCCTTTTCTCGGACTGGGACCTGTTCATATACGTTCTTGGCAGATAATCCAGAAGTGGTTTGCCATTGCCTTCTTCTGTGTGTGAATGGAGTAATTGTTGGGATGCCACGGAGAAACCGGGGAAGCCCCCGGAGGAAAACTCCGTGTTGCCTAGACCAGTCCAGAATTCTCACCTATGGCGTATAGACAGCCGTGGAACGTGACGCAAGAAAAATCCTCACGTTGAGAAAGCATTCTTGTAACGAACGTCCATCGGTTGGTGTCCGGGTCATAAACTTCCACCGAGTGTAGAACACCGTTAAAATTACTTCCACCAGCGACGTATATTTTGTCTGTAAAAGGAAATTAGATATATGACACAAAGTCCCGCGCCGTAGCCGCGCGGTCTGAGGCATCATGCTTCGGACCTGCGATACGGAATGCGCGCTGGTTCGAGTCTCGGAGGAGAAGAAATTTTCTCACGAGCTTTCGACCAGTGTATGGGACCGGTGCCAACCCAGCATCGTGAGGAAATTGGGGAGCTACAATGGGTAGCGTAATCCGGTCAGGAAAACTAGCAATGGCTGGGGGTTCGTCGTGTTGACCACACGTCATCCTGTATCTGGTTGGATGATCGTTCACCTCTGCTTAGGCATGTGAACGTGAGGCCAGCAGCCAGCTAGTCGACTTTGGCTCTCAGAGGGCTGTTACGCCACGGATTATTATCATTATTATATGACAAACTGTACTCATATTTGGTGTAGACAGAGGTATTAAACTGGTCCGTCCAGAGCACAAACACGGGACAATCCATACTTAAATTTGTAAATCTATTAATAATATTGTATTTAATGTCCCTCTCCGTGTCACAGAAACTGCAATGACACGGCTGTCTCTGTTCATCTGTTTCATCGTTTCGAATGCAGACAATCAGCGTCAGTCATAAAAATTAATATAAACATCACAAATTACAGACCGGTCAGTTTAACATCGGTGGTCTTCAAACAAATGGAAAACGTTATAGCATCGTACCTGAGGAAAGTCTGGGAGGAAAAGAATTGGTTATTCGAGGGTCAACATGGGTTCAGGCCGGGATATTCATGTGAAAGTCAAGTAATCACGGTTTGTCAGGACATTGCAGACACATTGGACAACGGAGGAAGGTTAGACGCGATTATAATCGATTTTTCGAAGGCCTTCGATTTAGTTCCTCACGATCGGCTGCTTATGAAAATTGCGGCATCGGGCGTGGACTCGAGGGTAGTCGTATGGGTAAGGGAATTCCTTTTAGGCCGAACGCAGAGAGTTAGAGTAGGAGGGCAATTATCAGAGGAGGTCAGAGTAACGTCAGGTGTACCGCAAGGGAGTGCTTTTGTTCCTCGCGTACGTAAATGATATTTGGAGAAACATTGAATCGACTATTAGACTTTTTGCAGATGACTGTATAATATATAGGAAAATTATAAATACGAGGGTGAGTCAAATGAAAACCGTAATTTTTTTTAAATTTAATTTATTGAGTGAAAGCGATACACAACTACATCATTTTTCTACATAGTCTACATTTCGTTCAATACAGGCCCTCCAGCGTTTACGAAGTGTATGGATTCCTCTAGAAAAAAATTCTTGTGGTTGTCTGCGCAACCACTCATGCACCGCCTGCTGTATCTCTTCGTCAGAACGGAACTTCTTTCCTCCCATCGCCTCTTTGAGTGGCCCAAACATGTGGTAATCACTTGGGGCTAGGTCTGGTGAGTTTGGCGGATGTGGAAGACACTCAAAGTGCAAGTCTTTGATTGTTGCAACTGTTGCACGGGCAGAGTGGGGCCGAGCATTGTCATGTCAAGGACACCTCTAGTCAAAAGTCCACGTCGCTTTGATCTGACTGCAGGTCGAAGATGATTCTTCAAGATTCTTCACTGATCAAAAAACGAATTACAGAACGTTGTTCTTCTTTCGTGCACGTAACTAGTGGAGCAGCCATTTTCAAATTGGCACTGTGATGGCGATATGTTTGTCTGCATTATACTACCACCTATAGGATACTCTTTATAGCATTGGTAACATGTCTGCCAACTTATAGGACAATGGCGCGATATTTCGAATTTTTATCTCAGTTTTACGGTTTTCATTTGACTCACCCTCGTAGTAAAGACATAGAAAAGATGCAGATGGATCTAAACAGTCTGGGGGAGTGGGCGGCTGAAAATGCTGTGAAAATTAACCCAAGTAAAAGTAAGGCAGTTAGTTTCACGAGAAGTCGGGTGAAGGAACCACTAAACTATTTGTTACGGGACCAAATAATTCCGGAAGTGAGCAGTTGTAAATACTTGGGAATTCTCTTAAGCAGCGATTTAAGCTGGGCTGATCAAGTAAATTATACGGTGACGAAAGCCTGGAAGGCACTTCATTTTACAATGCGTGTTCTCAAAAAGGGGAATGGTAACACTAAAAGTCTAGCCTACACATCACTAGTGCGTCCGATTCTGGAATATGGGGCGGAGTGCTGGGATCCATACAGGGAGGGGCAGATAAATGCGTTAGAACGGGTGCAAAAGAAAGCATGTAAATTTGCATATCATAGGAGCGATTCGAACTGGGGAACCCTGGCACAGCGTAGAAAGATAGCACGTATATGTGCTGTCTTCAAAGCGTACACGGGAGAACGGGCATGGAAGGCAAAGGCCATACTATCTGAGCAGGGTCGATCATATTCGGAAAATTAGCAGCAGAAAGCAAAGGACAGATATAGGAAAATATTCCTTTGTAAATAGGACCATCCAACTCTGGAACCGGCTACCTGCTGAGGTTTTAGGGACTCTCTCCTGTAAACCAAGTTCTTTTAGGAAGAAGGTTAGAAAAGTGATAAATGAGGTAAAGTGAAGGAAAGTGAGATTAAGGGAGGTAAATCAGGGTGAGGATGGGAAGGCTTCGTAAGTGTAGTGAAGTGAAGAGAAGGTCCTGATGAAATGTGAGTGCATCAGTTCATGACGTATGTAATTCATTTCTGTTACTGTTGTTTGTACTCACTCCTAGAGTACACTACAAAGGCAGAAGACGATGTACAGCGACAACTTACAAGAGCAGAAGAAACCATCACGCACTCAGAAATTCAAGCCGTTGCAGTCTGAGAAATAACGTAGTACGTATCACGGATAAATGAAAGAGATAATAAAAGATATGGGACAGTGGAGTGAGGGACACTAAGTTTAAGAGTGAAGAGGAATATGCCTTGATGATGAAGTCATAAATTTCGTCTGAAACGTCGGCAGAAGCCAAACGACAGCCATCTTCGTACTAACCACCGCGAGAAACCAAAATCCTACGATTCCTTCAACCGTTCTTGCGTTGTTACAAACAGACAGACAGACAGACAGATGCCTCGCCTTCTGCACTAATTCATACACTACTGTTTAAGAGGATTTACTTACCATTCAGCACAGCCGCACTTGCACCGCGTCGTCTTCTGTTCATGGGAGCTACCAAAGACCACTGGTTCGTCTTGCAGTCGTATCTTTCAACCGTGCTGTGATACCTACGTCCATCGCAACCGCCGATGGCGTACACTGCACCTCGCAGAACTGCCACCATTAAAGCGGATCTGAAACGAAAAAAAAGTACACGCTCTGCTATGCTCATTTATTGATGATTCAGATGCATTTCCTCTCGCAGAACGCAATTGTTCGCTCGTCATTGTTAAATCATAAATCAAATGTATTACCAAGCAAATCGTATTCTTAAAACCAACATTGTCGCAAAAGTCCTCAAGCTATTCACACTTTGCACAATACTCCCGTATGTGAGTGGTACAATTTTGAATCCCCTTCTTCTTCTTCTTCTTCTTCTTCCATGGCCCTCCGGTCCGTATTCGGTCCATGGCCTCATCAATTCTCCTCTTCCATTCGGCCCTATCCTCCGCTGCCTCTGTTAGGTCCGTCTGTCCGAGATTGATTGAGGTTTCGAAACATTTTCCTTTTTATGGTGCAAGGTTTTTAGCCTTGCGACCAACCCCCAGCCTGAATTTTGCAACCCCTGCCCACATTTATATCTTGACTAACGGAGCGACTATCAGCTTTTGAAAAAGGACTATTTCAAGGAGTCCCTTAGCTACCAAGCTGCATCTTACCTGCAATCATACATAGGCGCCAAATTGCGGCATGTCTTCGTAACAGAGTTAAAGCAGAAACATGAGCTTAAACCACCAAATCCGTCGTCGGTACCACCGATGACGTAAATGTCGAAACCGACTACTGTCGTGCCATGGCAGACCCGCGGACCGATACACTTGACACCCTCCACCTGCAGGAACGACAGATTATGACTTTATGTTTCTTTGGGTAATTTGGTCTACGGATATGAAGTCTCTACATTAGAGTCCAAGCGACCAACCACCGGAGCAGAGGTGCAACCCCCAACAGTGGACCGAAATTGTTACAGCGTGGTGGGTGGCACACGACAAAGACCGTGAGAAATTAACTTAGAGCAAAGGTGGAATTATGAGAGCCGGAGTAAACAGGAAGACCCGAAGAGAAGCTCTCGTCAAGTACGACAGACAAATGTAGAATTAATTTCTGATCAACAGCTCACATTACAGGTTCGTAATTTGGTAAAGACAGATGTTGGTGTTTTGGGTTTCATCGACGCAAAGATGGAGGCATTATGTCCCCCACCCCAAACAGCGTGTCAGCCTTCTAATTCACGAGGCGTTACCACCCAGATGGCCAACAACGACATTGATTACTACTGTATTTATTCCGTTGAAATCCACTGACGATCAACGATGACTTCGTTTCATGTCTAAAATCAGCAGACAGGTTGCCATGATAGTTGATGTAGGACGCTTATTGTAAACCGTATTTAAGGCAAACTACAATAAGATCTTCGCCATGATGACGGAGGCAGTATGACCTCTGAAACGTTGGTTAACATCGACCAGACTACACAGCGCAACAACCCAGAAGACAGAAATATTCACACTCATCGCCCTGATGATGGAGGCAGTATGAGCTCCGAAACGTTGGTTAACATCGACCAGTCTACACGGCGTAACAACCCAGAAGACAGAAATCTTCATACTCATCGCCCTGATGATGGAGGCAGTATGACCTCTGAAACGTTGGTTAACATCGACCAGTCTACACGGCGCAACAACCCAGAAGACAGAAATCTTCATACTCATCGCCCTGATGATGGAGGCAGTGTGACCTCTGAAACGTTGGTTAACATCGACCAGTCTACACGGCGCAACAACCCAGAAGACAGAAATCTTCATACTCACCGCCCTGATGATGGAGGCAGTGTGACCTCTGAAACGTTGGTTAACATCGACCAGTCTACACGGCGCAACAACCCAGAAGACAGAAATCTTCATACTCATCGCTGTGAGAACCTCAAGTCTTACATTATAAACTTCAAATCCTTCGTCGATTCCTATTAGAACTTACATTGTACACGAGTCTTAAAACCTGTGTAAATTATTTATTTATTATTTTTAATTCATATTTTTTGGAGCTTCTCTTAAAAAATGTTTAACCGCAATGGAAATAAACGAACACGAAATAAACAGGCAACGAGGTGCTTGTGATTAAACTTAAATAAACAATTATTTAGAAAAAATAAGGAAAAAACAGGAAAAGTAGTTTTTCTCGGAGGCGTCATTTAACAAGGCACGTTAAGAGTCGAATTTTGAGCAACTCACCATACTCCATCGGTCTGCTCGTGCGTCGTACGCTTCGATCACATCTGTCACCCATTTTTTATAAAGCCCACCAATAGCAAAAATAATGTCCTGTGGGATTCGCGGGCGGGCAATTCTTGGTGTCACGAAGTTCTTGTCTTCCTTCGTCAACCTTTCCACGTCGTGCAGAAACGCGAGCGTCTCCGAGATCACGGGTTTGCACTCCTCAGTTTCCGTCACGTACGGATTATTTGATACCTGTTCAACAGTTCAATGTGGACCTTATCAACTTTTACGAAGGGATGGCATATATCATTGCAGAAGAGACAAGAAATTCACACTTAATTTGGATGGGAACTCACCGAAATAGACTATGGTATATGCAGGAAAATATGTTTTTTGATTTATGTAACGACGCTCTTAGCAAATGCACAGGTTGAGGAGAGAAGCAAGATCAAAGTTAAATCGATCTTAGAGAAATGTAGTGAAATGTGTTTCAACCGAAAGTTAAATACTTCAGTAAGGCTTGCATTTTAAGTTACATTGAAAAATGTAACTTATTTCTCGTCTCTCCCGTGCGAGATGCACGCTGCGATCACCACACTCTTTTTGATTCGATAACTTTAATTAATCGTCAAAATTACGTAGCATCTAAAGAAAGTTATGACAATTAGTTGCTTCGAGTGTCAAGGGAGGCAACCTGCTACATGTTGACGGTTGAGTGGAAGGCCAGTCAACACAACAGCGTGTGATTATGGGCTTAATGTATATTAAGATCCATTGCACGTTTCGACCTTAATTGGTCATCATCAGGTCGTTCCCTTTAAGTGTTCGAAACTACTAAATACGAATGATAAGTTGTAAAGACATTTGAAGCAGTTAACGTATTCATGGATCCGTGAGATTGTTTCACGAATATTCGTAAGGGGTGAGTGGCTGAAATCACAGGGCATTTGACCTAGAATAGAAACAATTTTTCTCTCGGGTTAAAGCACTTGATGAAATGAAGAAGGAATATCATAAGTTGTATGGCTGCTTAGTGAGATGATTGCTAAAATATTAGAATGTTAAAGCTGTCTATGAGTTTGAAGCCCCTCGGGTAATTTACTCTTGGATGGAGAACGAAGCTTTCTTGCTTTACGTTTCGTTTATCTTTTGTCCCTATGTGGTCAATCAGCTGAGGATTATCATACTGAAGTTATCTCGTGTTGATTGTATACTTCGTCGTAGATACGTGAAATTATTATAGCAGCTAAGACACGCTTCTTATGGCAGTAGGATCTTTGGCTAAGTAGAATGCTACGTCAGAAGACGTGATTTATCAGTTGGAGGATTTTCCTATTCAAGCTGAGTGGACGTTTGTATGTGGAATGCTGTTGTTCAACTGAAACACATAATCAATCTTAATAAACGCTGAGAGAGTAATAAAAGATTGTGGCGCAGACGGACTGTCAAACTTGCAGACGGTGAATAAAAGACTCCAATCACATAAAAAGGACGAATAAAATATTTGTTTTGCACATACACACACATATGCGAGTGTGTTACCAGCGGCATTCCACAGGTAGTTATTGTAACCATGGAAACTAAGGCAATCTGTGGATTTCTTACACAGGAACTTTTGCGCGGGATAAGGCATTGAAAACATTGCGTAATTTTCACTTAGTTATTGCAAGATTTTAACCAGAATTGGAATGTGTCGACAGATTCTGTTAAAGCTCATCAGCATTAAATCTAATGAACATCCGGTTAGACGTTCTCGAGCTGGAACTGCGGACAGACAGACTGACAGGCTTACATGTGACGAAGAAAAAGGCTCACGATTTGCATTAATTGGTTATGAACACGTGTGAATATGGAATTGAAAATGCGGGTTTTACTTCCAATAAACATCCACGATTTCAGGGACATACTGACCTTCTCCTTGAAAAACTTTGCGTCAAGAAGTCCCAGTCTGACGCCCTTCAAAAGGCCCGCGATTTGGCCTTTCCTGTTGTCCTGGTCGTGGTTGATCCACCGGAGAATGCACTCCCACACAACTTTCTCGTCCTTCACGTTCAGTTCATCAGACTCGATTATCGCTTGCAGCTCCTCTACAGGCAGTTCTAGCAGTTCTTTGCTCTGCTGAGACACTTCCACGAAGTTAAACAGAACGAAGCGACGAGCGGGAGTCTCAAGTTCGGCGCATAACTGTAACCTGCGACAGCGAGAGTAAAAGCCGACTCAGAATCGATCTTCTTCGAACTCCGACACATTGAACCACTGCAGAAAGAACTGAAGTCTGAAGTGTTACCACACCACAGTATTTCGCCTGAAGTTTTTACCTTAGCCCTTTGGAGCCCGAATGAGCGAGACTGAGTGCAGACACGTGGAGAGGCAACGATGAGAGACGCTCCGTTTAACCGTGGCAAAATAGAAAGTTTTCGGCTCTGAAGGTTCCCAGGCAATACCCGCTCGTCCGCGTGATAAGGTTATAGGTTGAAACAATGGCACGGTGTACGCAAGTGAAGAAGGCAGTGAGATGACAAGTGTAGAATTTTGTATTCTGGCATTAAGCTTGGCGAAACGACGTTTTGGTAACTGCGTGTGTTAATCCCGTGAAACCTCGTGTAACCGGACTAAATGGGGGGAACCACGGGTCGAATGAGCGAGGGAAAGGGGAACGTGGTCATGGATATGAACAAATAAGTAAAGACTCAATACAGATTTTCCTCGTCGGCGGATGATGCGGGCGTTTCGCACGCACAATCCGACGGCAAAAGTCACTCGTGAGCGATGTTCATGGGAGTCCCTGTATTAAAATAGTGAATATATCAGTCATTCTGTCCATCGCATGAACTGGAGGTTGATTTGCTTGCTATGTTGTAATGAACAAGAAGGAGTAAGGGTTCAGCATCCACGGGGACCAGCGGGTTGTTTCTTGTCTTTTCCCGATAATAACCAATTCTCTAAATGTCCAGAAGTGATCATAATACTCAGCAAAATGTGGGTGTGAGGTTAGATCAATGAACTGTACCGCGTGGACATCGCTTTAAACACACTCGGCGGTGGAAACCGATCGCAACCGATGTGGTTGAAATTCAGTCGTTTAATGCGGGAATCGGATAATCGAGGCTCAGTTGACAGAGGTTTTGCTGTGTGCAGAAAGATGTGTGTCTGAATGTTGATTTTGATATTGGGAGGATTATGTAAGAAGCAAGGAATTCCGCAGAGAAAGAAAGAAAGAAAGAAAGAAAGAAAGAAAGAAAGAAAGAAAGAAAGACAGAAAGAAGAATAGGAATTCGAGAGGAAGACAGATTTAAGTATGACCCTGCAATAGGTCGTGGTTAACATTCTACATGGCGAAATTAGTCATCTGCTGGTCATAATGACGATCAAAACATAAGCATTTAAATTAGAACATTTAAATTACAGAGACGTTAATAATAACGCGCCAACGCATTATAATTTGTCCAGTCCTCAGTCACAGGCTTTAATCTCCTACCCGGCACTCGGCTGCTGCCTTGAGTAAAGCTGATTCGCTCCAGCGACGAAGCCTGGCGTCACAGCAAATGACAAATGAACATCAATTACCTTGCCAACTGCATGATGCCGATACAGTTGTCGGCGCCCATATTGACCTTGAGGAAGTCACGGCAGAGTTTAGGAACGTCCGGAATACACAAGTAGTCAGCCGCCACGAGCAGCTGACACGCGTTGTCGGAGCGGATGTCCACCTCGCAAAAATAAATATAATCCAGTATCCGAGTCATCACGTCCGAGCTAATTCCGTGGAGGAGAACATCAGTTTCCTCACTGGTGTGCAGTTTTGTCGTGAAGAGGGTCCTGAAACGTCGCGAAGCAGTCGTCGATTTGGAGAAACAGCGAGCAGAAAATTACAAATCATGCGCACAAACTTTCAGTTTTTATTACATACTTGAAAATTAGTACAAAAGTTGTCAGTGGAACCACGGTTCCGGAGAATTTGACGTAAATACGTCTATATGGAAAGGAAATTTATATATTGGCTTTATTCTAAATATTTCCTTTATACATACTTTACATTTGAGATAAGTTTGATTAAGACTTTGCATATTTAACTTGAATTAGTTATCCTTCAGATGGGTCTGTGGTAGATGAATGTAATGTAATGTAAGGTAAGGTAATGTGATGTTTTATAGGTAACAACAATGCCGAGTAAACAGATGACGTTTCCTAGGTAACAAAAATGCCGAGTAAACAGATGACGTTTCGTAGGTAAAAATAATGCCGAATAAACAGACGATGTTCCCTAGGTAACCATTGTTACACTTTTTCATTTCCCTTTTTCGTAACACATTTTTGCCGAATGACCCTTCCTTACGTCAAAAAATCACGTACGTCTTCTAGGATGTTGCGTCGTGGTGTCTCGTAGAAGTTATCGGACGTTTCAGAGGATATTACTGCCTCCACCATCATGGAAAGAAGGCAGTAAGCACGCCTGAAATGCCACTCAGTTTCTACGGCGCAACGTCCAAAAGACATTCTTCTTCTTCTTCCTCACCGCCGTGAGATTTTATGACAATGAACAAATAACAAAAGACAAATAGCCATATAAAAATACAAGTTTCTGCAACAAAGGGAATATAACATTTCACATACGAATTGACGTCTCTTGTGTCCTTATTTCACGTGTTAATTAAACACGTCGGTTAATAAACAAACCTGAAATATGCACTGCGCATTGTCAGAATCAATCTGTGGACTGGAAAGACTCCGCCGTCGTCCAAACTCAACACCGCGTCACACAAGACGTTCTTCTCCCTCACCTCGTTCAGAGGGACCAATACTTCGGTGCACTTGCACCTGCCGCCGACAAGAAAACAGCTGCGACTTTGGTTTGACTCCATCTCCTGAAACACAGTCCATCGCTGTTACAGGTTTTTCTTCATACTGACGCGTGTGCACATCTACTGAGAGTGACTGAGAAGGAACACGGTATTGAGAAGAATATCTGGTCCTGCGAGAGAGTTACTGACAAGGGAATGGGGAAAACTGCATAATATGGAGCTTTATAGGTCTCTTCACTAATTAATAAATTGTAGGCTGTCAGATCAAGGGTTATGAGATGGACGGGGCATGTAGAACAAATGGCAGAGGCAAGAAGAGCAGCTTTTTAATCGGAAGACCTGAAACGAAAAGGTCACTGAAGAGTCCTATGCGTTGCTGGGATAATATTAAAACGGATCTTGGAGAGGTGGGGAATAAAGGTGTGGCTTGTGGCTTAGAGGCGGGGTATTGTATATACGGACATGAAACTTCACGTTTCATAAAAGGCGAGACATTAGATTACCTAGGCTACTGTTTGATTCTCAAGCAGGACTTCGGCTCCATGGACTCAGTTTGTTCCTTTGTTATAGAAATGCCTGTTGAGATCCAACACAATATGACAAAGCTGGAAGTGTGACATATAATTGACTAACTACCTAGACGGCTTACGGAACCCGAAGTTTCAAAACCAAACTAACCAAAACCCTCCATCAGACGCTGCCATGGGCCAACAAAAACGAGTACCTTCAAATCGTATCTCCGTTAGATCCCGCCTGATATTATCCTCCCATCTACTTCCATGTCTTCCCTGTAGCCTCTTCTCCGCAGGCTTTCCAAAAATACCCGGTGCACACCTCTCGCCCCATCCATGCACTCCTCTTGCCCCGCCCATCACACTATTCTTGGCTTAATCACCCTGATTATGTGAATGATATAGGCAATTTTAGGTCATGCCGCGTTTTTTTTTCATTATTCGCTAAAGTTAAATCTTCTTATATGTAAACTACTTAGATATTACTTATAAAATTTCAATGTAATCTATAAGGTCTTAGATGCCTATATACTGGTGAACTGATTTAAAACAAATACGACCAAAATTATCATAGAAATTGCGTGATCTTTGATGCAGAATGAGACAGTTAACAAATAAATTCTGGAAAAAGAAGGCTACGCCTTTTCATAAACATAAAATTTTTGAGTTCTTCTCTCTCTGTAGAACTAAAAGTGCTTAAGAGCTTACATCATTAAGGACTTTCCTGCCTAAGTTACACTTTTATATACACTACAAGCACAAAATATAACTTAAATTTATCAAATGAACGCGAGAATTACATTTGGGAACAATCACAAAACTGTTCGTTGTTCTAACGCATGCGTAGATCAGGCCTACATCACGCTACTCACACACTGCAATGTGCATGATGTTCTATGCAAAGTCGACTGGTACTCGGCTTTTCAAAGAATTGCCCACCTTACAGAACCAGAAGGTTCATCATCGTGTTCAAAGAAAACTCGCCTCCGGGGTCTATCCTGAGCCAGTTTCATCCAGTTCGCTCCATCGAGCCCCATCTCCCTAAGGTCCATTTTAATGTTATCCTCCCGAGGTCTTCCCAGAGGTCTCCTCCCTTGAGGCCTCCCAACCAATAACTGCCCACCTCACCCTAACAACGTCGGTTGAGGAACACAGGCCGTGGAACTCGTCATGCACTTTTCTCTATTATCTGTCCCACTCCCGTTTTGGGTTCAAATATCTTTCTCAACACTCTGTTCTCAGAGGCCCTCAGTCCATGTTCCTCCCTTAATGTGAAAGACCACGTTTTGCACCCGTACGGCACAACTGACAAAATTACGCTTTGGTTCATTTTAATCTTAATTTTCTTTTGGGATGAGACGGGCGGACATAAGAATTTGCACTCAATAATATCAAGCATTCCCCGGATTCAATCTGCTGTCGTAGGGAGAAAATAAGAGGGAGATTCGTCGATAATTTGGCTTGTAAAACCGAAATAAAAATTCTTCACAGTTCCCTTAAACGCTTCAATAATGTCGATGTATCAAGAGAAGTAAATTCTTAGAATTATTATTCAGAATATATACCCCACTTCTTAACAACCATATATTTTTATTAAGATCCTGGGCTACGAAACACGTTTTATTCCTTTAAAATTGTAAAATATTAATTGCCTACTGGAATATTCTTTTATCACAGAAGTTGCCGTGAACAAACAGAAGTCAATCTAATATTACTTGAAGTTGTGCTAAAATGAAGACAAGCCTAATTCTCAAGAATGCAGAAGAAATCACGTAAATGCGATTAATAACAACAATAATAAATAGAAATCACTTACCTCAAACTTCGTTCAATAGGAAGAGACTACGATGATCAATTTAATCAAAAATAAGTTGGAGAGATTGGAGGAGAGTATCGCGGATTTCTTAATAATTCTTATATAAGAAAAGTACTTGTGATATTCTAAAAGGCTTTTAACAGCACAAACTTGTCTAGTCTACGACGCACTTCTTCTACAAGCGGTTCACAGCTCAGCTCTTTCCGCAATAACGAAAGCGGATTGTTGACGGCAATAATGAAACACAACAATGCCGAGTACACAATGGCGTAACAATTAGATTCTTAGGTAAAGGAATGGAGTGCAATACGGTTCATTCAGGCAATTATACAGCATGCATAATAAATGAGAAAAGAACCTTACGGCATGCTCAGCCAAGATTGTTGCAGGTGTTGGTTAGAAATTCCAATGCTTTTTCTTGCATTGTTATACACGTAGGTGTTCATAGTATAAAAGCTGACCATTGTCGGAGGTGGAGGACTGGAGATCCCCACCGGCACAGCCTGGAGAGAGGTAGGGACGATGCTTGCGCTTGCGCAGGCCTCCGCCCTCAGTTAGCTTTTTGGTTGTGTCCAGTGGGACTCGTGTCGAACGAGGGCTGCCAGAGGTCGCCCAAGGGCAACCGAGGGCGACCGATGTTCAGCAGGCCAGCCGAGGCCGTCCCCAAAAGACGGCCATGTCGGCACAACGAGTGGTTAGACTACTCGGCTACCCTGACTGAGGTTTTCCGTGCTTTTCCTCAGTTGTAAGGCGAATGCCAGGGTATAACTTAATAGGGGCACGGCCCGCCACCCCCACCCCGATCACGGAGGCCATCAGCTGAAGTGATCTTCCCCCCATGCCGCAGAGGCCTTCAGCCGAAACGGCCCCTCCCTCTCTGGGTTCAAACCCCGGAGATCCAACCAACCAAATTCCTTTGGACAACTTGCCTGACGGGATGACCTCCCATCAGCAGCAACGGATCCCAGTTTGAATGGTCGAGGCTCCCGCCACGACGTAACCCTGTTAGCGATAGCAAAATTTCCGTTTCTTATATTAAGACTGTTTACCATTTCCAGCAATGCGCCTTGTGTGCAGGAATGGTTTCACCTAGGTAGGGACGATGCTTGCGCTTGCGCAGGCCTCCGCCCTCAGTTAGCTTTTTGGTTGGTTGGTTAGGTGGAGGACTGATTGGTGGAGGACTGATCAGGCAGACGCGGTGGGACCGAGTGGAGAGTGGTATGAAAACCGACCACGCGAGTGGAGAACGGACAGAGGTCGCCCAAGGGCAACCGAGGGCGACCGATGTTCAGCAGGCCAGCCGAGGCCGTCCCCAAAAGACGGCCAAGTCGGCACAACGAGTGGTTAGACTACTCGGCTACCCTGACTGAGGTTTTCCGTGCTTTTCCTCAGTTGTAAGGCGAATGCCAGGGTATAACTTAATAGGGGCACGGCCCGCCTCCCTCCCCCCCGATCATGGAGGCCATCAGCTGAAGTGATCTTCCCCCCATGCCGCAGAGGCCTTCAGCCGAAACGGCCCCTCCCTCTCTGGGTTCAAACCCCAGAGATCCAACCAACCAAATTCCTTTGGACAACTTGCCTGACGGGATAACCTCCCATCAGCAGCAACGGATCCCAGTTTGAATGGTCGAGGCTCCCGCCACGACGAAACCCCGTTAGCGTTAGCAAAATTTCCGTTTTTTTTATATTAAGACCGTTTACCATTTCCAGCAATGCGCCTTGTGTGCAGGAATGGTTTCACCTAGGTAGGGACGATGCTTGCGCTTAAGCAGGCCTCTGCCCTCAGTTAGCTTTTTGGTTGGTTTTTTCCATTTACGCGGACGACACGGCTCTAGTAGTCACGTCCCGTAGCCCAACGCTTCTCGTCAGGTATCTGGAGACCTACCTCAGTAGACTTGAGCTCTGGCTCAGGGCCTGGAGGATTGCTATCAACGTCTCGAAGAGCACCGCGGTTCTCTTCATTTCCGCGAGAAGACACATCCAACAGCCCCGAGCAGTGCAGTTCCTCGGACAGCCGATCCAATGGGTCAAAACAGCGCAGTATCTGGGGGTCACCCTTGACGCCGGGCTTACTTGGTCGGCGCACGTCAACCAAGTGGGAAAGAAGGCAGCGCAACGATTAGGTGTGCTAGGCCCGCTTATCAATAGGAGAAGTGGCCTGTCAATCAGGAACGGTGTACTACTCTATAAGCAGCTCATCCGTCCCATAATGGATTACGCATGCCCGATCTGGAGGTCAGCTGCCCACAGCCACGTCCAGAAGCTGCAAGTTCTGCAATCCAAGTGTCTTCGAATTGTTACTAACGCGCCCTGGTACGTTAGTAACAGGCAAATACATGAGGATCTGGGGGTCCCTTTCTTTGCCGACCACATCAGAGCACTAACTGAGAGGTTTGACTCGAGGTTAGCTGGTGTGGGCAACCCCTTAGTTCGGCAACTCGGAAGACACTCGTGCCGAATGAGGGCTGCCAGAGTTTACCCAAGGGCAACCGAGGGCGACTGATGTTCAGCAGGCCAGCCGAAGCCATCCCCAAAAGACGGCCAAGTCAGCACAACGAGTGGTTAGACTACTCGGCTACCCTGACTGAGGTTTTCCGTGCTTTCCTCAGTTGTAAGGCGAATGCCAGGGTATAACTTAATAGGGGCACGGCCCGCCACCCTTCCCCCCGATCATGGAGGCCCATCAGCTGAAGTGATCTTCCCCCCATGCCGCAGAGGCCTTCAGCCGAAACGGCCCCTCCCTCTCTGGGTTCATACCCCAGAGACCCAACCAACCAAATTCCTTCGACAACTTGCCTGACAGGATAACCTCCCATCAGCAGCAACAAATCCCAGTTTGAATGGTCGAGGCTCCCGCCACGACGAAACCCCGTTAGCGTTAGCAAAATTTCCGTTCTTATATTACGACCGTTTACCATTTCCAGCAATGCGTCTTGTGCGCAGGAATGGTTTCACCTAGGTAGGGACGATGCTTGCGCTTGCGCAGGCCTCTGCCCTCAGTTAGCTTCTTTGGTTGGTTGGTTGATCCATTTTTACAATGGTCAGCTTTTCGTCTTGTGCGCAGGAATGGTTTCACCTAGGTAGGGACGATGCTTGCGCTTGCGCAGGCCTCTGCCCTCAGTTAGCTTCTTTGGTTGGTTGGTTGGTGCTGGTGTGGGGAACCCCTTAGTTCGGCAACTCGGGAGGCACTCGTGCCGAACGAGGGCTGCCAGAGGTCGCCCAAGGGCAACCGAGGGTGACTGATGTTCAGCAGGCCAGCCGAGGCCGTCCCCAAAAGACGGCCAAGTCGGCACAACGAGTGGTTAGACTACTCGACTACCCTGACTGAGGTTTTCCGTGCTTTCCTCAGTTGTAAGGTGAATGCCAGGGTATAACTTAATAGGGGCACGGCCCGCCACCCTTCCCCCCGATCATGGAGGCCATCAGCTGAAGTGATCTTCCCCCCATGCCGCAGAGGCCTTCAGCCGAAACGGCCCCTCCCTCTCTGGGTTCATACCCCAGAGACCCAACCAACCAAATTCCTTCGACAACTTGCCTGACAGGATAACCTCCCATCAGCAGCAACAAATCCCAGTTTGAATGGTCGAGGCTCCCGCCACGACGAAACCCCGTTAGCGTTAGCAAAATTTCCGTTCTTATATTACGACCGTTTACCATTTCCAGCAATGCGTCTTGTGCGCAGGAATGGTTTCACCTAGGTAGGGACGATGCTTGCGCTTGCGCAGGCCTCTGCCCTCAGTTAGCTTCTTTGGTTGGTTGGTTTTCCATTTTTACACATTGTTGGTAGTTTAAAAAACAAAACAAAGATAATTACTCTAGCTTATAATTTGGTTACATTCAGTCATAAATGTAAGAAGTCAATAATTAGTACTAAGTACTTTCCTTATAAGAAGAGATAAAGTAAAGTAAAGTTTATCCCACTATACGCCATGTAGGCGCTTGGGGTGAGTGGAGGTATAGCTCCTCTCTTCCTTGACCTCGGCACTAGATGGGGGTGAGTGGTCAGCATCACGCCCCGGCCGGCTTTACCCCCGGGAAAGGACCCCGGTACCCATTGTAGAGGAGGCTGGGTGGAACCCAGAGTCGGTCTGGACGCAGAGGCTAGAGGAAATATCCTCTGCCCCGTCGGGGATCGAATCCCGGTCGTCCAGCCCGTAGCTAGTCACTATACTGACTGAGCTATCCCGGCTCATATAAGAAGAGATTACATTCAGTCATATTCGGAAGAAAACTACAATTTCAATTGCCCTTATTGAAAACCAACGTCGGGTTTTATTATACTTGATTAATTTTAAAAATAATTTTTCAAGGCCCATTGGCTGTTGACCCCCATCACCCCTGCGCCAGAGAAAATGTGTCCGGGGGCCACATGCGGTCCTCGGGACGCATGTTTCGCAGTTCTGGCGTAGACAATGGTAGTGCAATCGCCTATGAAGTTGGCTGATCTCTCTTTTCAAGGTAACTGAGATGAAATTCATAATTTATATATCTTTCTGGTTCTAATCCATGTCACAATGGAGACTTATATCGCTCTTGCTTTTAAAGCCCAAAATCTTAACATATAATTTCGTTCTGACTTGTTACGTTCCTATTTGATTCACATACATTTCCACAAGACTCACACACTTTACTTACTTACTTACTTACTTTTATATATACAAGATGAGTCAGAAGTATGTTTACAAACTTCGTGTTTGTGTTCCGGGATCAAAAATAAGAACAAATGTTCCTATGAACAACGGGTCGCAAATGTTTCATTTTCGAAATAATAACCAAAAATATTTTTCAATGTATGCCTTTATTGTCAAGTATAAGTACAGGGATATTTCTTTTTAACAGATGCTCAAAAGTTTCTCCTCCTTTCTCCACACATGCACGAGCACGACGTACACACGACTGGCGGATTCGTCCGTACACACCAGGGTGTCCTCGAATCATCTGGCATGCATTCTGCACACGTTCCCATAGGTCGTCTTCATTGTTTTTGGGTGTTGCATAAACGACGAACTTCAAGTGACCCCCACAGATAAAAGTCCAATGGAGTCAGGTCCGGTGACCTCGGTGGCCATGCTACTGGGCCACCACGCCCAATCCATCGCTGGGGGTGCTTTTCATTGAGATGACATCTGACGCGATGGGAGAAGTGTGCTGAGGCTCCGTCGTGCATAAACCTCATTTGTCTTCTTGTATTCAGTGGTACATCTTGAAGGAGACGTGGCAAGTGTCTTCTTAAGAATCGCCGATATGAAGGTCCTCTTAGACGTGATGGACCAATAAACATGTCGCCAGGAGTTACTGCCCAAACGTTAAATGAAAATCTTTGCTGGAAGCTGGATTCACTTTGATATAAAGTCAATTCATTGAAACTTATTTTAGGCTATTATTTCGAAAATGAGACATTTGCGACCCCAAGTTCATAGGAACATTTTTTCTTATTTTTGATAATCGAACACGCACACGAAGTTTGTAAACATACTTCTGACTCACCCTGTATATTTACTGAAAAAAGTGTTTCAAAATGTTTAAATTAAACTGAATAATAGTAACCACTATAACATTTTATGCTGCTAATAAATGATGCAGTAACTTAAGAACCGACCTGATGATGGTTATGTAATAGCCGAAATATGTAGTCTAAACAACAAGAGAAATATTGCACAAGTAAGCTTTCGGGAAATAAACACTGATAATTATCATTGTTTATTTGAGCATTTAAGTAAAACTCATTTCAAGAAAGGGCACGGAAAAAAGACGGCGTTCTGCCTAGTTCAGGCAATTGATCGGTATGTTATTATAATCGACATTACGAAGCAGAGAAAACACAGAAGACAGCCATCTTCCCCTTTCGAGGCCAGAAACAAATACGTATAGCTAATCCTGAACTACATCGTGGTCACCAGGCCTAGCGATGGATTTAACCACAGATTACACAAACATGAGTCTTAACCACTTTCATTTCTCTAAATAAAAGAATGTTAGACAACGCCAAAAGTTGGCTTGAGTTCATCTTGGAAATTGCTCCTTCGATTGTCTTACAGACACCAACTTCGAAATCAGGGCGTCCTTCCAGCTTCCTTCTTCGCCATCCAAATGCTGCATGGATTTTGGTGCTAGTCCGTTCATTCTCATGCGTTGGGCGAGAAAGTTTGTGCACTGACCGACCGCTACTCATCACTCACCATGTGGTAGCTGACTGCAAGAAACATGGCCGACATCACGCACGGGCAAGCGGGGCGCTAAATCGACACTGGAATTTCACAAAACATTAGTAACGTTCTGAGACCCAGCGATCCTCCCGTAGTGACTCAGGACTAAATAGTTAAAATGTGGACCAATTTCGCCAGAACCGAGTAAGTAATAACAGGAAATTGGAAGTTGGACTTCTGTGCGATCGTAAATAGTGATGTGAACATTTCAGCATTCCTTGTAGTTGCATCTGAAGCCTTAAATTGATTTTTGAAGCTCCATAAATACTGGGGTCCGCAGTGGCCGCGCGGTCTGAGGCGTGGGCCTTGTGCCGCTTGGTCGCTGGGACCGTGGGTTCGAATCCCACTCTAGCCATGGATGTTTGTCCGCGTTTTCCTGCGTTGTACAGGTCGAGGCCTTGCGACGGGCCGATCCCTCGTCCAAGGAGTCCTATAAAATTGTCCATAGATCACGCCAACGAAAAGTTGGGTCCCGCAGTGCTCAGGAGGCACTTGAAGAAAGGGTCATTCCCAGTACGTAAATACTAGCATGCAAAACCTTGTAACTTGATAGCTTCAAACACCCGTCCTGCCACCAGAAGGCACGCATTTACATAAGCAGAACTTCCACACGCTTAATTAATCGGAACAGTATTGAATGAAAGCAAAAATTTGCTTGTCTCTTCTAGGGATGTTAAATTATTAGGCGAATTCTTATGCAGGTTTCCGCAAACAACAACGCATAGCATTACATCCGCCCCGTCAAATAGGAATAGATATTTCTCTATCGGGCCTGCATTCATTGACTTATCATGATCAAATTTACGAATGTGAAATGGGTGAGTCATGTAGCACGCATTGCGGGATGACAAATGCGTATAGAATTTTGATGGACAGCCACAAGGGAAGAGGCCAGTCTATCAAACCTACACGTTGATGGCACGACAATATTAAAACCGACCTTAATAAATCATGTTTAAGGGTGTGGGCTACGTTCTTCATTTTGCTCGGGGTAGGCGCCACACAGAAGTCTGGAGAAGCGTCGCTCTTTCACTGCGATGCCAACGTCGTATGATTTAAATTAGATCCTGACTACGACAACCCGTCTACGATGTCCTCAGGCTCTTCGGAATGATCCCTTGAAATTTTGTTAATTAGACGCTCATTTACACGGCTACAAACATCTTCTGCAGCATATTAACTTCGGAATTTCGTACGCCAATGTCGTATCCTGTATTCTGGAGCAGAAAATACAAGAAACGATACCTTCTACTCGAATTCCCTCCACCCACCGCAGCCACGCAAATGAGGGGTTATAATTCCTCCTTTTACGCACCAGTCGCCTTCGAAGAGACGTCCGGTTTCTACCAAAGAACACAATTTCGACTCAAAGGCATATGAATCAGATCTCATGCCTGCGAGGAGCACGGCACATTCTTATTCTCATCTTTACAGACACGATGTCATGAAGAAAATTACAGCCTCGTGGCCTGATCATGGCGTAAAGAGCAGTGTGCATAGTAGTTTATAGGATGTTATTATTCAAGTCAATTCATTTATTAAAGTGCTTGACAACAGCCAAGCACTAACAAAATACAAACCTTACAATACAAATACAAACAAACAAAAGACTGAATATATAAATATACAAAATTAATTTATTACAAAATAATTAATAAGTAAAAAGTAAACACTAATAAAATACAAGGAACAAAATAAAAACACAAATCAAATTAAAACAAATAACCAAGCTAGATCCAATCAAGGCCACTCTCTAAATCATTTCTCTTATTGAGACAGTGCCCTCAAAAGAAGCAATGTTTAAGCCAAACACGTCCAAACATTTACATACATCATTTGCAGCAATGACACACCTGGCTGAAGGACTATGCCTAAACGCACTGCACACACTAAACGTAGAAAGTTCTCTTATTTGCCTTGAAGGCACACGAATACCAACATTGTCCATGATGGAATTGCAATTTATTTTGCCCTTAAATACATTAATAATAAATAAAGCATCGACATGCCGTCGTCTAGTATAGAGTGTTCCGAAATTTAAAGTAGTTAAAATCAATTCATACGAGGTGCGATCGGAAAGTTTCAAGACTGTGTCAATAGAGGGCGAACCGGATGTAGTACGAGCTTCTGCCGCTAGGGGGTGCGGCCTACATATATAGTGAATCAGTGTGCCAGCCGGCATCATCGAATTAGCATTTGTTTCTTAGTTACGGGCGTTTTGGTAGTGCATTACACCGACCCTCCTGCGATTTCGGAAAGGCGTGTGCATCAAATTTTGCCAAAGACTCGCCAAAACGGCTACGGAAACCTATGAAATGCTAAAGCAAGCATTTGGGGAGTCCGCAATGGGTCGTGCACAAACTTTTGTGTGGCATTCACGTTTTAAAAATGGCCGAACCTCTGTCGATGATGACGAGCGTTCTGGACGACCATCTTCGAGCACAACGCCCGAAAATGTTACGAAGATTCGGCAGGCCATTCACGAAGATCGACGTCGTACCATCAACGACTTGTGCGACATTGTTTGGATAGGCTATGGGACCTGTCAGCTGATTCTAAAGGAAGAACTCCACATGCGACACATCATGACAACGCGCCAGCGCACACCGCCCTCAAAGTTCGGCAGTTTCTGGCCTCAAATACCATGGCCGTCATCCCGCACCCTCCTTATTCGCCGTGTGACTTCTTCCTCTTCCCAAAGATGAAAATTCAGCTAAAGGGAAGGAGATTTGAGACGATAGAAGAGATTCAGGCAGAATCGCAGTTGGTGCTTGACAGGCTGACAAAGAAAGATTTCCAGGGATGCTTCCAGGCTTGGCAGCGGCGCTGGGATCGTTGTGTTCACTCCCAGGGGAACTACTTCGAAGGTGATGGATGAATTTAATACCTGAGATAAGTGTACGGGTTTTTATAGGCGAAGTCTTGAAACTTTCCGATCGCACCTCGTAGAGGGAACAAAGCGAAACACTTAGTATCGTTATATCAAGTTCCTCCATCCAGAGGTCTGCTTCTGCCATCAATACCTTCCAAGAACTATAAAATTGCAACACTTAAGTAAAGGTAAAATGAATACAGAGAGATATTTACTGTATACCAATATTAATATAAAAAATACCTGCTCACTTAAAGCATCTAAGAGGTAACCCAGAAAGTCATTTGCTGACAGACTGGTAAGTGAGTACTTAGCAACAAAAGATTACTGGAACTACTGCCCTCTTAATTACATTTCTGCTGTGTTCTGTTTCAGCAAGTATTGTTTGCTTCTCGAGCATTGTTTATTACGAGAAGTGCATTCATTTTATGTAAGGTGTTCTTTTGTATTAACTCGCATGTTCCTGAGTGTCAGCAGCAGTTTCTTTGCAGTTAT
Organism: Zootermopsis nevadensis; assembly: GCF_977971745.1. Classification (NCBI taxonomy): domain Eukaryota; kingdom Metazoa; phylum Arthropoda; class Insecta; order Blattodea; family Termopsidae; genus Zootermopsis; species Zootermopsis nevadensis. The sequence goes on along the minus strand of NW_028259141.1, from coordinate 4,115,820 downwards.
TCAACCCATCATGTGTCTGCCTCTGCCTTCACTACTTGTGATCGGCGCAACTTTTGCCTCTCTTGATAATCCTTCATACCACGATATATTGGAAACAATTCCTTTTAAAGAATGATTCCCTTAACATTGTAGTTTTGTTTCCAGGCTTTCCACCCATTCCCTTTGTGTTCCTGAGGAAGCCAAAACACGGTGCCATAGAAAATAAAGCATGTTGCCTCAACTACAGTAATTTGCTGACAGTTCGAGTGGATTGAAAATTGCAACGGAACTGATTCTGAATGTTTTGCGTCTTAGTCTGATGGATGCAGCCTGTGAAGAATGGAGTTCTAACTGCGTTAGTTTTCCTACATGTATTTAGTAATGTCACATAATTGTCTTCATTGCTGCATAATACTGCGACAGTCAACTGATGACATACACACAGATATAAGAATATATTTTGGAAAAACTTACAAAGAATAAAAATGGTTAAACATGTAGCTGTTTATCCAATAATCTGTTTATATTCAAGTGTGTGTTTCAATGGTAAATATCATTTATTGTACAAAATTAAAATAAATATAAAATTGGTTATGTTACAAGCTCAATTCCAATAAACGGAAGGAGCCAAAATATCACTCATCACATCCAAAACTTAAGAATTGCCGAGAATTTCTTCTTCAGTGCGATCCATTAGCCTTCAAGCCTGGATTGATGTAAGAGCATGCCTGCAATACCAATAACAAAATTAAAAAATTAGCAAGTAAATTCAAATGTACTGGAACTTACCTAGTATGATGTTGATAAGATAATAAAGTATGTCTTATTAAAAGAAGATGATAAAATGTAAACAGTAAAGTAACGCTGCTCTTCTTTCAAGCGCTTAGTACGTAGATACAGTGCTGCCACTGATGCATTAACACACTAAGAGCTAGCTGACAGTCAGCCTTTCTAATAACACTGCAACAAGGCTGTCTCCTTCAAAAATCAGGGTGTAGAATAAGGCATGGGATGAAGGAAACAAGAAAGAAACAAAGAAAGGACACCTGCCATTGTGTTAAATAAAAACAGATGTCTTAATTAAGAGATTATGATAATGGGACTGTGTACCAAAAAATTTTAAGGCAATGAAAATTAATTTTGTACATGCTCTGTTCATCTCATTTTGTATTCTGATAGTCATCAAGCAGAAATTACGTCTTTGGGATGCTGTGATTCAGAAGCAACTTTCACTCTGTGAACAATTGACTTACAGACCTACATCTCAAAATTCTTTGAGTTACCTTACTTCAGTTCACTGCAGATGATTGCGAGTCATTTATCTCAATGTCCTGCTACTCCATGTTAAAATTTCCCACTTAACTCTGCAGTGTTTGTTGTTACAGGAGTCAAATAAAGTTTTGAAATTTAATTTCTTTCTTTCTTTAGTTTACTATATTCACAGACACAAACCACTGAAACATTTTGGTTCATTCTGTATTAACCAATTTTTGTGATCTAAATTGGTAATAATATATGCACTTATATTTGTTTCTATTTTGGCCCATAATGAACTAACTCCGTGGAACAGTCTCCTTCCTGAGAAACTAATATTAGATCAGCTAATAAAAATGCTTTGCTTTTATGAAACCTGAAAATTCTTCATTCTGTTCGTAAGTCAGCCACTGGACCCTATCCTCAGCACATGAATTCAATCCACCCCACCCACCCAAACTAAAAGTGACGGGATGTCAAGAGCAAGGAATGTCTTTTGGGAATGTAAAGATGTCAGTTACAATAAAACAATACACATTCACACACGCAAATACTAGCCAAGGCCTTAGCACAAACACAACATCATTACGTTTTAAGACCGTAAAAGCGTTATAGTTGGTATAGTGCAACATTTGGCACTGCTAATAAATCTTGTTGCTATGCAAATCATAACAGAACTTCAGACAAATCACTTTCCCTCACATCGTTGTTGCCACTCTTATCGCCTGGCGATAACAGATAGAAAACAAAAGGTCGAAGTAAAAGCACCTAAAAACAAACAAATTTTTTCTCAAACTGGGGAACAATAAAACATGGAGTTCCCCAAGGGTCAATTTTAGGGCCCTTGCTTTTTATAATATACATAAATGACCTTCCTCCAACAATAAAAACAATAAATACTTTAACAGAACCCATAACATTTGCTGATGACACAAGCGTCATAATTTCAAATAAAAATGTTGATGATTTCTGTTCAACATCAAACATAGTTCTGTCTCATATGAGTAAATGGTTAGCTGCTAACAAGCTGGCCCTAAATCTAAACAAAACGAATATAATATAATTTATGTCAAATAACTCTCCACAATGTGCTTTAAGTATTGGTTATGATGGGAAGTATATACAAGAGTCAATAAACACAAAATTCTTGGGTTTGCAAATTGATAATCACCTAAATTGGACTAATCATATTGATAAATTGATACCTAAGTTAAGTGGCGCATGTTACGCAGTTAGATCTCTGTTGCATGTCAGCAACACTGACACACTCAGATCAGTATATTTTGCCTATTTTCACTCTTTAATGAAATATGGAATAATTTTTTGGGGAAATTCATCAAACATCAAAAAGATATTCACTTTACAAAAGAAAATTTTTAGATTATTGGCTGGTGTAAAACCTAGGAATTCATATAGAAGTCTATTTAAGAGATTAGAAATCTTACCTCTTCCATGTGAATACATATTCTCATTAATGAACTTTATTGTAAATAACCAAGAACTCTTTCAAAATAATTCTGCTGTACACCCTGTCAACACAAGGAATAAAAATCAGCTTCATAGACCAATTGCCAACCTCTCATGCTTTCAGAAGAGTGCGTATTATGCAGGGATCAAAATTTTCAACAGTCTACCATCAAATCTCACAAGTCTTGTAAATAAGAAGGAGCAATTTAAAGCAGCATTAAAAAGATACTTAATTACACAATCCTTTTACTCTGTCAATGAATTTATGTTATTTACAAAAAAGTGATACATTTTCTTCTGTGTGTAATGGGTGGATCTATTTGTAGCTTATCATTTCTTTAGGTGAACCCTTTGTTTTTTATTATGTGTAATTTATATAATAGTATGAATTGTACTTTATAATATGTATTATTATTATTATTATGACTTTTTCCACATCCTATCGTCATCTGACTGTCTTATGGATCCATGGAATGTAAATAAATTATTATCATCATCCCATCTCTTCACCACTTAATGGGGTATGTACTTCCATGTACCTGAGACAGACCTTGTCCCTAAGGTACATAGGGCAGCAGCTATTTCCGGGATCCATATTGTTTTTAGCAAGTGCCAGCTAGTACAATACATGTGACACCAAACTACTTCCTTCATTTCTTCTCTTGTCCAAGCCACTCTTGTTTTTCTTGATTGATTTTCTTGTGAGTCTTGGGCTTGATGGCTGTGCGTGTCCATGGTTGGCCTGCGTTGAGTTGCTTCGTTGCCGTAACCAACCTCAGCCCTTGGAGTACCTAGGCGACCTGTACTCCAGATCTTTGTCTTTCCATTCTTCGGTAGTAGCTGCACGGGATTATTTATCGAGGTTTACTCCTCTAGATCCGCCGTGTTCTGTTATATAACAGGGTCACCTCTAGTCGGATGTGGGTCTTCACCACGCACGGACGGTCTTGAGCAAGGAGAGGCTCTTGGATGCCTAGCATCTGTAATGCGCTTCACTTACTCCTGGGTGGGTGAGGACCAGGATAGTCAGACTATGATAGTGAAAGGTACTACCTCTCCCCATTTTATTATTATTATTATTATATGAATTGTTTAATTGGTCCACAAGCAGCCAAAAACTTCAGGCGTGTTGCCGTCATAACTCGGATGCCTGCAGGCCAGATGAAACTGTAGTCACGGCTCGAACCACGAGATAGGCGGCTACAGTGAGTTGGGGTCGTGCGCACGCAGTAGTCGGAGCGACCCAAGAAGCACGGCCTTTTGCATCCGGCTGAGTAGTGCTTCAGCGTTAAGCTGGCATGCCGGAATAAGCTTGATGTTAGCCAGCAGTGACGATTTGACTCCTCCAAGAACTCCAATTATAAGGACGATTAATTTGACAGTGAATCCTGGGTACAGCTGTCTTAGCTCAAACACAAGGTCTTGATACTTGGTCCGTTTTTCAGCCTCCTTCACAACTATGTTGGTTTCAGCCGGGGCCGAAAACTCGATGACATACATGGTGCATCCAGAGGTATCGATGAGAACGATGTCAGGTTTAGTGGCTGTTAACTGCCTGGTAGTGGGGAACGAATAGTTCCAATAAATTTTACATTTGTCGTTCTCAACGACGGACTCAATGTCCCCAGGAGCGTAAGGCAAAACGGGTGTCTTATCTATGCCGTAAAAGTGTCTCAGGTGATAGTAGAGTATACGTAAAGCAGCGTTATGTCGATGAATGTAGGCGCAGCTGGCATAATGTTTACATGCCGACAAAAGATGCATCAACGTCTCTGGTTGCATTCGGCATGCCCTGCAGACAGTATCCACTACCCCCACACCCATCACCATTCGGCGGTACACAAGTGTGTTTACCACACCATCTTGGCACGCTAAGATGAAACCCTCGGTTTCAGATTTTAGTCCAGCCGACCGTAGAAAGGCGAACGTCAGGTCTTTCGACAAGCCCATTTTTTCTACATTTTTGAAGAAGGCCCCATGCATGGGTTTATCTGCATGTTGTTTGAGCAACAAAGTTTGCTCAGCCTTCTTAACAGTGCCCTTGAATTGATCTGACGTCAGTGTCAAGAGGGGCAACTGTCTTCGCTGTACAACTGACTGGTGTCGAAGTCAAGTCCGAGGTCATTTGCTGCTCTCTTTGCCGCCTGAAATATAAACGCCCCTACACCCGCAGACTCATGCGAACATACGAATGTCAAAAGGGGGTCAGAGCTATTAATGATGGAATGAGCTGTGCCCAGAACTATCCTGTTGTGAAGATTCTCCAGACCCAAGAGACCTCTACCTCCAAGATGACGCGGGAGGTATATGCGTTGGACAGAAGATTTAGGGTGAAGACTTCGGTGCATGGTCATCATTTTTCTGGTGGCCCTGTCCAGGTTTTTCAACTCGTTAACTGTCCACTTCATTGCTCCAAAAGTATAGAGCAGGATCGGAACAGCAAGCATGTTGGTGGCAGTGACTGTTTCTACCAGAGAGCTCGGAACTCCAAATCTGTCGTAGGGTGTGTCTATACTTGCTGCACAGAGCCTCTTTGACCTTGGAGACATCTTGGACGTGACTCTCACTCACACCAAGATATATATAGGACTCTTCGGCATCAAGATGGTGTATGATGCTTCCGTCCACGAGTTGCACGTCTTCGCCGAAATCCCTAGTTCTTCCCCTTTTCAAATGCAGAACTGCACACTTGTCCAATCCAAATTCCATGCCGATATCCTGAGTGTATACTTGCACGGTGTTCAGTGCACTTTGAATGCCACTGTCGCTGGAAGCATAAAGTTTTAAGTCATCCATATAAAAAAGGTGTGTGACTTTGTGCCTACGGATGGACGGTGCACCGCACATGTAGCCACGCTCACGTCTTAGCACAACGGAAAGAGGAAGTAGCGTGATGCAGAAAAGAAGAGGGCTCAAGCTGTCACCTTGAAACATTCCGCGGTGGTAGCATACCAACTCGGTTGACACTACACGCTTCCCAGATGTTAGAATGAAGCGCGTTTTCCAGAGCGGTAGTAGATTTTCAATGCATTTCACTATGTCAGGTTGGACTTTCAGCACTTTGAGCAAGATGACAATTAGCTCATGAGAAGTTGTGTCAAAAGCTTTTTTGTAGTCCACCCAGGCCATTGACAGGTTGCGCTTATAATGGACCGCATCTTGACAGATGCATCTGTCAATCAACAGATTGTCCTTGCAACCTGCAATGCCACGTTTCGAACCCCGCTGCTCATATACCTCTTTCCTGATAGGGTCGATATGGTTCAAGATGGAGGTGAACGCCTTGTATACAGTATTAAGACAGGTAATAGGTCGGTAGTTTTCCGGATTAGACAAATCTCCTTTCTTCGGAATAAGAACGGTGCGCCCTTCTGTTAACCAAGGTGGAATGGGCTCTGTACCACACAAAAAAGATGTAAAGATACGAGATAGATGTTTGTGTGTGCTCGTGAAAGTTTTCCACCAAAAATTATTGATGGCATCTATTCCAGGAGCAGAAAAATTCTTTTTGCCAGTAAAGGCACGTTTCACATCTTGTTCGGTGACCACTAGGGGCACATCATCATCCTCTAAATGGCGATCGCAGAACTGCCTAAAGAGGCCAATGGCCGGAGAATCTGAGTTTAACGGAAATCTAGTTTCGTAGAGTTTCTTCCAGAATGACTCGACCTGCGTTGCTGTTGGTGGGGTATGAACGACTGGAGTGTTCTTGCTGAAGAGACGGGAAGGGCATACACGAAAGATGGTGTTCTCCTTTACGGCCCTGTAACGTTTCACTAACTCCTTCCTGTCCGCGGTTAGTGCCCGTATTTTGTCCAGAGAGTGCTGCTTGATGGTCAGCAGCGTATTCTTGTTCAGTGTGTGATACTTGGCCTTGAGAGAGCGGGCGATAAGCCTCAGCTTGATGGTAAATCTCCGACCAGAGTTTACATACTCAATCACGCAGTGAATTCTGGATACCAGTTGCCTTTCCAACTTTAACTTCGCGTCCAGACGTTTTGTTTGCTGCTCAGCTTTTTCTGCCACCCTAAACGGGGCTGGGGTTACTAATAACCTAGCTGCAGCGTAAACGGCGCGATTGATAGTAAGCAGATCAGAATCATCTTTTAGGAATTCATCTAAGATTTCGTTCATTTCGGCCAGATGTTTGGCCCGCAGCGATATCTTGTGGTGAACTGTTCGCTGCCTGTCCTTCAGATATTCACAGGAGTTCAACAGTTGGTAGAACCGCGTTTTAATGTCGGTATCAACAGTCGCAGCTGGGGGACATGGTGCGATATTTTTAATTTCTTCCGCTTTATGCGGCGTAGCTGCAACTGGATCTTGCGGCTTGAAGTCAAAGCCTTTCCTTCGCAGATGGTTCACATAGTCTCGCAGGTTTTGTTGCGAGAGACCGGAGTCTTCAGGATGCATCTCGCACCAAAGGGAATGCATCCGTGCCATGTATCCTCTCCGCGAAGGATCACTGGTGGCGTGACACGCAAGAAGGCCACGCCATAGATCGTCCGTCCACAACATGCGAACGGCCCCACGGTTTGTGCTACTCCCAGCGCCTCTAGTGCCCACATCCGAAACAGGCCGGCTGGAAGTGGCTTTACTATGATTCTTTTTGGGAACCAGTTTAGACTGCGTGCCGGGTGGTTGGCCCGGCACACAGACGGCAGCATCTGTCAGTACAAAGTCTGTCCAGGGCACGCCACGAGGAGGCTGCTGATCCGATTTGTGCCCCTTATTATTATTATTATTATTATTCAGATAATCTTATGGGTGGGATGTAAGTTTTGGAAGGAAGGGATTTTGGCTTAATTTAAATTCTTACTTTGGCATTTGTCTGGAGACACTGAGGAAATAATGTCAGCGTAGCCGGTCTCTGGGTCAAGTTCTGAAGCCGAGACCTTCCTAATATGAAACAGGAGTACTAACCATGTCACAGTCCTTCTTGGAAAGCTAATAATGGCTCAGTTGTTTTAGATATTTGCCACTCATTATGGAAACAGAAGGTTCATTACCACATTGAAAAGGCCACATAGGCTAGAAGTAACATCTCTGGTCACCCCGACACTGTTTTGACCACAGCCAAGTCTGGAAATGCACTTGAAGTTAAGTGTTACGTAAAAACCCATAATCCAGAATGTCCGTCTCTTAAAGTTGTTACTGCTGCTACTGTTGAAAAGCCTTACTCTTCACTAAATATTATTAAAGTGATCGAAAGAAGAACTGTTTCCCAGATTGGCGGAGCACATAGCACGCAAACGTTAAGAAAGGGACACAAAACTTCAGTCGGAAAATCTGAAACCACTTGGAAGACGTAGACTTAGATTGAAGGATAATATTAAAATATATGTCGTTGATTCTGTTTGGTACATGAATTTGTCAGATGGATTCTTGCTATCTTGTTGAAGTTGTGTGGATTGTTATGATTTTTATTATTGGTGATTGCTTTCTCCTACTGTTATCATCATCCCATCTCTTCACCACTTAATGGGGTATGTACTTCCATGTACCCGAGACAGACCTTGTCCCTAAGGTACATAGGGCAGCAGCTATTTCCGGGATACATTTTGTTTTTAATATGTATTACATGTATTATATAATTTTATTTTATGAAAGAGTCTTTCGGATGATGTATGAAGTTCCCAAAATTGCAGTTTTCTGAAGTTCCCTGACGTCGTGTTCGCCCGGGATGTTGGCCAAATATTTCCTGAGCAACCTGGAGACAGTTCCAGTCGCTCCTATAATTATTGGGATTACTTTTGCTTGAACCTTCGACATTCTCTGTATTTCTATGAGAAGGTCCTTCTATTTCAAGATCTTCCGCACTTTCTTCTTAATTACGTTCCTGTCAGTTGGTCTTGCTACATCAATTAAGAGGCAAGTTCCGTTTTTGTTTCTGATTATAATATCTGTTTAATTATTTGGATCCCAAAGACTTATTTCGTGAGATTGTTTCATCTGCCACCTCTCTCACTCCCGGCGGCCATTATGGCATAATTGCACGTGCAATTTGACCTTTAATCGATATCGGAGTGCAGTATTTACTTCTGTGAATTCGGCGCAAGTTAATTGTAACTACGTAACAGCTAGCGAACGCTAAAGGAGCTTATACAAAATTTGTGTCTGTCTTTGAAGAGCCACATTCTGATTCTGGAAAATCTCTTTATTTCTCTCGGATTTTCCAAGTTCGTTCACTCATCTCCCATGATCCTTAAACCATGTGTCTTAATCCTTCGAAGCACCAATTTAATCTTCAGATTTAATATTCAGTCCGTACCGCAAAGAAAACATAATACTTTACAATTAGTAAAGCCGTCCCGCTATAAACCATGTCGGCGCTTTGGGCGAAAAAGGAGATATTAACTCCTAATTCTTATCCTCGACACTAGATGGGGGAAGTAGTCAGCGTCACGCCCCGGCCGCGCTTTACCCCCGGGAAAGGACCCGGGTACGTATTGGACAGGAGGCTGTGTTGACCCAAGATTCGGTCTGCAGGCAGAGGCTAGAATAAAAATTCATCTACTCCTGTCGGGGATCAAACCCCGGTCGCCCGTAGTCAATCACTGCACTGGCATTAGCTCGCCTTATATCACGCGAACAATTTCAAACTTCTAAATGGGATTTCTGGAAGAGGCAATTATCCGTCTCGCCGATTAGGTGATAAAACTCACAGCAAATTCCGTTTACCGAAGATCAGATTGGGATTGAGAAAAACCATCACAGCAGAAATTAGCCCTCTGAAGTCGAAGACGAGAGAGAATAGGAAGGAAAGTAGAACAGAAGAACAAAGGAAACAAATCAAAAGGGCAAGGAAGTGAGAGACACTACTTCTGCGGGGGAAAAGAGTGATTTTGTTAGAAAAATAGGTTCCCAGGCAATGCCCGCTCGTCATTCTGGTAAGGATAAATTACGAGTTAAGACGTTAGGGTGATAATTAGTGAGAACTTGTTAAAAGAGACGGTGGAAATAAATACGAGTAACATCTAAATATTCAGTCCGTACCGCAAAGAAAACAGCACTTTACTGTTGCAAGAATCATCCACTTAAAGCTGTTTTGATAAATAATGGCTGTTTAGCTCATAAAATTATTCTGTGCGTAAAATACACAGTTACAGGCTGTTAAATGGGTTTTACTTGCAGATGCCACTGAATGTTTTGTATATGTGCATTTCTTATTTGTTCTGTGATTGTTGCTTACGACACCCACCTCGATCTCCTTCATAATATTTAATGAGTACACGTTATGATCATCATTATGAAAATTTCTTCCGCATTAAATCTCTGCTACGTTTTAGATTCAAATACTTCGCAGATCAAAAGAGAGAAAAATTAGTTGTAAGACAATAGTAGCCGTCACCAAATCACATGCTTCAAGATCACGCAAAGAACTCCACCCCGCCCCTTTCTGCGAGGCTCAAAGCCACCAGCATGGCGTTGTCAGCTTTGCTACGCTGAGGGTTCTGAGCTGTCTTCGCTCGCCCGGTCTCCGCTGTCCGTGCTGCAAACGTTACACAATTTTTCTGTGACCTTGAAGCATGCAATTTGGAATACCCTGATCAGGGACCTTAATAATTCGTGAACAGTGGTTACGGTCGTGGAATGTTCCAGTGTATAACTCCACTAATTGACTGCAAACTCTAGGGACCTACAAGAATTCACTCAAACAGCAAATGCTGCCACACTACTCACACCACATTTTTAGACTAAACTCCCAACACCACAGGGTCAATTAGGTAAATGGATGTTGGCAGACGTCATCAAGGCCTCTGTGGCCCTTTCTAGGGCCAGTATAGAAAGAAATACATTTGTCCTTGTCGGGTAAAGAACTCGGTTCTTACAGCCCAAGGTTTAGTTTTTATACTAACGTAGCCATCGCTTATACGAGAATTTACACTCTTGTAACAAATCACTTACATACTAAGAGACCACGTCGTCTCTTCACTTGATCTCACGAATTAAGCAGCATTTAAGATTTCTACTCCGCCGTTGTGTTTCATAAATCATTATTGCAGATTAAAAAAGTTGTCAGTGGAACCACGGTTCCGGAGAATTTGACGTAAATACGTCTATACGGAAAGGAAGTTTATATATTGGCTTTATTCTAAATATTTCCTTTATACATGCTTTACAATTGCGTAAAGTTTGATTAAGACATTGCTTATTTAACTTGAATTAGTTACGCTTAAGATGGCTCTGTGGTAGCTGAATGTAATGAAATGTAATGTAATGTTTTATAGGTAACAACAATGCCGAGTAAACAGATGACGTTCCCTATGTACACTTGTTACACTTTTTCGTTCCACTTTCTTGCCGAATGACCCTTCCTCATAGACGTATTTACGTCAAAAAAATTGGGCGGCGAGATCAAGAAGAACTAAATACGTGGACTGGGCACGAATGAATAGGAAAACCTTAAATGAAAAGACCTAGGCACAGATGGAAGAAACATACAAATATGAAACTGAATCTATTATGGTGTGAGGGTACGAAGTGGATTCACCTGATCTAGGATATGAACCAGTGGTGTACTCTCACGAAAACGGTATTATTGGACCTTCGAGACGCATGAGAGAATGGTTGTGGATGATGCAGGAAGAAGTGGCAATAGTTTCTTTAAGGCACTGGAAATATCCCAGTATTTGCCTGTAGGGAGGTTCGAGCTACACAGAACCTGAGGCCGGACAGTGGGCCAAATACAAAGCAGAGTCACGCGACGGCGACGTTCGACAGGAAGACGCAAATCTCTGCTAACATTCTGCTGCATTATATACAGAAACTTGGAGTAGGGACAGCCTACTTGGTGCAGTGAGTAGGCTACGAGCTGGACGGTCTGGATTCGATTCCTTGCAGGGATTTTTATCTTCGCCACCGCGTCCAGCCCAATTGTCCCATGGGTACTTGGGGCTGGGGCGCGAAGCTGACCACTCTCTGAGATAAAGTCTTTTCCTCCAGTTCCATCATCTTCACGGTGTGATGTTTAATTAAGCACAAAGACATATCGTCATGACTTGTTGGCTTGATGAAGAACAATGCCAATTTTATCAACAAAGACAGTGAAAGAATGTTCGTGCTATAGAATTGCCCTTAACGCGTAAATAACTGAGTTTAATTACGTCCCAAAAGCAATGTTAGTCGTCCAAGCTTAAACACATTTAAGGTATCATATTTACGTTCGTTAATAAGATAGGTTTATGAAGACAACTTCTGTAAAATTTGTACAATTTAAATCATTACATCCGCATTCTAATAGTAAGAAGTTAACAGAGTCAGTGAAGAAAACCATCAACATCTCAAATTTATACAATTTTTATTTTGTCACCATTACTTAAAGAACGGAACTGTTTTCGAGGGGGCTTGACCGCGGGTCACTGGACTACAGCCCTACTGACCTCGCGCCCAAGTTCTCGTCCCGTTATGCTGTACACATGCTTGTAAACATTATGCTCCCACTTACCGAGACGTGCTACACAGGTTTCACCAGCCAGAATTAAACGTTATTCTCCCAACGCACCCAACATTATTGGTTTCAAGCCAGAGATTTCTAGGCGTACGCTTGCAATATGGAGCGCAAGGCCACTGACATGGGCGAGCAGGAAATGTCTTTATTTGTAGCGTAGGTGTGCGACCCAGGCAAACATCTGAACACACTAAATTGCAAGTAGGACAAAATTATGTCACCGCAGATTCAGGTAGCTGATTTGAATCACGGCCAGATCATCGACTATCCTAATTACGTTTTACGTGATTCTTCTCAGGTCTTCCAGCAAATACCGGGATAGTACCTTGTGGTTAGTCAAGATCGCTTCTTTGCCAGTTCACAGACAATCTTCTCCTTTTATCTGATTCGGCTTTAAGCAGCACCTTTTAGTACAACGAATCTACAAATAAAGCAGAAAAAAGGCCACGCTAAGAAAGATTGTGACGGCAGCTAATTTATTGTTACGTCACAGTTGTTCATTATGACGGTGTGGAAAGTGGGGTTAGGAGAGGGCAGTCACTGACTACATGACGTGTGGCGGGACTAAACGCTACTGCACGCTACTTCATATAAAATATCATCCAGGAACTCAGAGCTCGGGCTTTCAGTAAACTACTTCAGAAGTCACTAAGATTTTGACAATTGATTGGAGGTGTACTAGAATGACAAAATCGAGACAGGCGGAATTTGAAGCACGCACGATCAGACATCCGTGCAAAACTTTCGTTACATAACCTTAAGGAAAGATACCACTCGGAACGACTAGAGATATATGGGATAATATAAAAATGGATCTCAGAGAAATGGGATGTGAGGGTGTGGAGTGGGTTTGTCTGGCTTAGGACAGGGACTGGTGGCGGGCTCTCGTGAGATGGATACAGAAGCTTTGGTTCCCATAAAAAGACGGGGAATGTCTTGACTGTCAGTTGGTTGATAACTGAAAGTCTCTTGAATATATTTTAAGGAAGCTCAGAGTGTCCGTTGATTTGAACATGGTAAACCCTTTCTAATTAGAGCACCTAACTTGAATCGTGGCTGGTCGCTTCAGAATATTCTAACGTTTTTTTACACTTCGGTGAGAACTTCAATTCGTGCGTGGAGACCAACTGTGGTCTTGGAATTTAACTTACATCAACTTAACCGTAACAGAAACAATTCCACTGGCTGCTAATGCTCAAGCAAAAAGAAGAAACGGGTCCTGTTACTGAATACCGCTACGGAAGTGATGTACCAATACTCCCAAAGGTGAGAGTTCTACTACCAAAATATTCCCAGGTCCCTCCCGCCACGTAAATAGAGAGAAAAGAAGCACAGGAACATTCAAAAGTCTCTGTTCTCCTACAGAACACCTGTGAGAACACACGGTTATAAGCCCTGGAATTGGCAGTGGTCAAGGTCACACACACCAAAAACTACATGCGCCATTGAGAGACTTTTGAACATTGATCAATACCAACATCAAGATCGGTAACTCACCTGTTATAAGTTGGCGACACTAGCGGAAAATGACGTCAAGTAGATATTACGGTGTATCTATTTTCAGCGATATTGAAACTATTACATTATCTGGCGGTGACAGTTAATATTAATTCAAGGTAGCAGCCACTACCAAGACCTCAGTCGATAACAAAGTTAACCTTCATCTTACCGATCGCCGTGATAGAGGCAGCTATGACCTCTGAAACGTTGGTAAGCTTCTATCAGACTCACGGAGCTACAGCACAGTAGACAGCCAACTTTAGATTCATCACCATGAAGACCTAAAATCCTACTTCATCAAGCTTGCTCAACCTCTCTTCCTCTGTGCCCCACACAGTAAACCTGATAATGTCTTTTAGGATGTTGCACCATGTAGTCTGGTAGAGATTGACTGCCATTTTAGGGTGATGCCCTGATAAGAGGGGCAGTAAGCACCCACTTCTACCAGACTACACAGTGAAATATCCCAGAAGACGGTCAACTTCATACTCACTACTATGAGAACCTTTGATAAAACCTTTACAAACCTGGTCCCCAGTACTACAGAGGAACTTGCTTTCAAAAATGAGAGTATGTAAACTGGAGAAAGTTCCTCAGCCATTCCTTTAAAAAGCACTATCATAATAATAATAATAATAATAAGGGGTTAAGGTAATGGGGAGAGGTAGTACCTTTCACCATCATAGTCTGACTATGCTGGACACTGGTCCTCACCCAGCCAGGAGTAAGTGAAGCGCAATAAAGATGCTAGGCATCCAAGAGCCTCTCCTTGCTCAAGACCGTCCGTGTGTTGTGAAGAGCCACATCCGACTAGAGGTGACCCTGTTATATAACAGAACACAGCGGATCTAGAGGAGTAAACCTCGATAAATAATCCTTTAGTTCAAAGTGTGGACAACCGTGCAGCTACTACCGAAGAATGGAAAGACAAAGATTTGGAGTACAGGTCGCCTAGGTACTCCAAGGGCTGAGGTTGGTTACGGCAACGAAGCAACTCAACGCAGGCCAACCATGGACACGCACAGCCATCAAGCCCAAGACTCACAAGAAAATCAATCAAGAAAAACAAGAGTGGCTTGGACAAGAGAAGAAATGAAGGAAGTAGTTTGGTGTCACATGTATTGTAAAACATTTCATAATACATGTGGAACTTGCTGAAAACAATATGGATCCCGGAAATAGCAGCTGCCCTATGTACCTTAGGGACAAGGTCTGTCTCGGGTACATGGAAGTAAAAACCCCATAAAGTTGTGAAGAGATGGGATAATAATAATAAGAAGAATAAGGGGTTAAGGTAATGGGGAGAGGTAATACCTTTCACCATCATAGTCTGACTATGCTGGACACTGGCCCTCACCCTGCCCTCGTTATTGACTGAATAATAATAACGAACCTTGTTCCGAGATGGTAAAACTTCTGGATCTCTCCTCTGAACACATCTGAACTGATTGCTATTTAATATATGACTGGTATAAACATCAATAACACCACCTCAACAATAATGTTATATTAATAATATCTAGACACAACTTCCATAAAATATACTGAGAAAGATGATAAAATTATAAAAACTATAAATAATTGTAATTTGAGTTTAAAAGTTTATAATTTACACCTGATGACGGTTTGATAAACCGAAACATGTTGTGAATGTTCCGATGTAAATCAAAATGCTCGATATGGAACATAAGATGAAATTTTAATCATTTTAATTATCTTATCTTACTATTTTATTGTGATTTGACGGTAAACAAATAAAATAATTATTTTAATTAATATCACAATATGAAGCAGCTATACTATCTCATAAAATTTTTTGATTACTTTCCTCCCTACATTGTTTTGTCCGGAAAAAATGTAAGGTGTTTTAGTTGGGTTTATAAATAAATTATTTATCTCAAAATACTGCTTTACCAAGTCTGTATTGAATAAGGTTACCTTTTGGAGTTCATTCATGTCCCGACCCATATTCAATATTGATGTGTCATCAGCATACATTAATGCTCTGCCTTGTGTTAGATGTGGGATATCATTTACATATAAAATAAAAAGTAATGGACCAAGGACAGAACCTTGAGGAACTCCATATCTAACTGGAAGGCTACTTGACAAGTATTCTTTCATCTGTTTACTCAGCATTATTGTTACCTAGGAAACGTTACATTATATTTCATTACATTACATTAAAATACATAACTTTACATTACATTCATCTACCACAACATTCGTACTGGTCAGTGCAGCAAGTGTTCTCTCTATAGTATTTATACAATTCTTTGTCTCATTTCTAGCAATGTCATTGGCACCTCCCACAATTACTACATGGTACTGAGAGCCTAATGATGAACAGTCTCTTAAACAGTTCTTCAATACACTTTTTATCTTAGCACTAGGCCTCACTTCACCATACATGGTTTGTTCTGAGCTAGTTGCCTGGCCTGGAGATTCCAGGATCACACTGATGTGTAAGGGTGAAACAGAGACATTGATTTCGCCTACCATTTACTTTCTAATTGTGTTCTCTGTATGTCTTCAATATTGGAGAACTTATCTGTAGCTAGTTTCTTATTTGACTTGTCTTTCAAATTAAAAACAGCTGATCCAGCAATTTGCAGGACCTCTTTTGTCTCCTCAAGAGTGATGGTGTGTTTTGAAATGTTTCTGTGGTTGGTATTAATGATTGCGTCATAACTGAGAAACAGTACAATTCGAGTTTTATTAAGCTTCTGCTTTGATTTAACGTCTACCTACCTCGACGCCTTTGAAGTTCTTGTTTTAAGAAGGGTTTTATGAAAGTTATATGTACAGTAGGTTCTTATATTTAAACGCAACATTTTATATGTGAAGGACGAAGCAATTATGAAACAAACATTTTGTGATCCTGGTAATTCTGAAGAAATGTATTATGGTGTAAATATACCTAGTGACGCTGTCTTAGAATCTGATGCACTGAAAATTGTGAAGAAATACAAGGAAGCAAGGTTTAAATCGTTTAAGACAAGACAGGAGGCTGTGGAATTTGCAGTTCAACGACCTGAAATTGTAGTTCCCGTATCTGTGTTATCAGAGAATTCAGAAACCAGCAATCCTGTAATAGGAGAAAAATCAAGTCCTTTCAGAGCACCTAAATCACAGGATTTGGTTTGGCTCAGGAAACTGATAGAATGTGGTGACGCTCATACATTCAGAACTACCATCTGGGATAATCCTCGGTACCTAGTGAGCAGTGGAGATACTCCAGCCATTCTTCAGGTATGCAGGTTGCTTTCCTGTAAGTAGTTTTGAAATGTGTGTGTTAATATTCTATATAGAATTCTTAACTCGGTCATCTCTGATTTTAATGCTTTTTCATACACAAAAAATAAATCAGACTGCCCTACCAAAACATTCTGTGCAATAAAATGGTTTCACAACATTAAGAGTCAGCATCAGAAGCAGGGATTTTGAAGTTAGGTGTTTCTTTTATTTTTATATGTGTAGTTGGGAGCCATCTATGAATGACTAAATGAAATCCAGGCTCTTGTATGGGTGATTATATACAGAAACCAAAGTTTGTTAAAAATTTTAAGTCCATGGGTTAAGATAGGGTTATGAAAACTGGCATGAGTAATGTTTTTTCTTTTTCCTCTGTTATTTGTGTGTTCAAGATACGGGGTTGTTATTTTGTATTTGGATAATTATGTAAAAAACCAATTTAGCTTATGTATATATCACTGAGAACTTAAAACAAAAATTATCTGGTGTTGATATTTCTCCAAGGTTTCGTTAATACATTCAAAAGTATAGGTTAGAATTGCATAAGAAAATAAAGAGAAGAAAAACTTGATGATACAATTGCAAGATAGAGCATTTGTCCAGAAATCACTGGTATATCTAATCTAGCAATATGATGTTTCAGTCTTCTCGGCAAGAACTGCTATAAAATTAATGAAACTTCACCTTTTTCTGTAACAACCACGAGACCCAGCTAAAATAATACTTTTTTGCAACTGGTTTATCCAGACAATGAATGAAGATTCACTGACCCACAAGTATTGTTCTTTACTGACAATGCCTGGTTTTACTTAATTGGACATATGAACACACAAAATAACTGATTCAGGTGCTCAAAATACCATGGAGTCATTCAAATAGTCAAAAAATTCCCTCATTTCATGGGCCATCACTTTTTCATATAATACTTTTGACCAACTTCCACCTATGCCTAATTATATAAAATTTCTAAACTTTAAAATGGAACCATATACTGTACAGTATTTATAATATCATTGTCACTGACCTCTATAAACACTTTATGCAAAGTGTAGAGAAAAAAAGGTTTATATGCACGTAAATGAGTAAATAAATTATTTAAATTTGATCATTTGTCATGTAAATGTGCAGTAATGGTGATTAAATATCACTTATGAATAATAACTGACAATTATGTACAATTCTCTGCTAGCAATATTCTATAATTGCAGGTCATTATTGATAATAATATAATGACAAGAAAAATTATACAGTAAACTGAGACAAAAAAGGTGAATGAATCACTGGGTCCTACGTCCAAGAAGCCTAAAGTTTAATTTGTGAACATATGGAATTATCTCTATTTGAGAAATTTTTTTAAGAAATACTCTTATTGCTGACTTCCTTTACTGCTCAATTCTTCTTCTTATTCTTTTAAGAATCTTTTATTCCTTACCTGCATAAAATTTTAACATCATGTGAAAATATCCCATATGTGCTTCCTACATAATAAACTATCCATTGCATTAAAATGTTCTAATATCTGATAATACAAATTTAACAATCCCATTCTTTATAAGTACAAACATCAGAATTTACTACATCTAGATATAGATAAACATATTTCTAATTATAAAATATAGACTATTAGAATTTCATAAGTATTTTTCTTTTCAACCCCTGATGACTTAATGGTGAATATGATCCTGTAATTTTGTGCCATGCCTGTGGAGGAGTGGAAGACTGCATACCTTTTTGGTATTGTGAAGAATCTGCGACAGGTGCCTGAAGCATTCTAGTTCTTTCTTTAGGCCTCGAAGGAAGAGGACTGGACCATCTGAAAGTTACAAGACATATAATTAAAATGTTTTACCTTCTTAATGTCCATTGACAAATTCTGTCCACCATTTCCACTTCTTTGTAATTCAACTTTATTTTCCATAGACATTTAGTTCAAAATTTGAAAAACATGTCTTCTTGTTGATGAAAGACTCGGGTTACAAGCCGCGTCAGGTGGCTGAATGGTGAATGGACCATATCTTCTGCCAACGTTTCAAAAACAAACCCTGCTCTCATCCTCAAGGCTGCTGGGTAACAAATCTAAGCCCTGAGGATGAGAAAACAGATTTTTCTCACAATGTTGGCAGAAAATATGGTTCATTCACCATTCAGCCACCTGACACGGCTTGTAACCTGAGAGTCTATCATGAAAGCTTCACTTTATACATGTCTTCTTGTTATTATCCATATGCACATATTAGAAACTCTACTCTGACAAAAAGGAGTTTTACAAAACTTTCTGTGTTTATCGAAATACAAGAGAAATCTTAAATCAATTTAACAATCACAAACTTCAAAGTGGAACATAACAGAAATATTATTAAAGCTAAAACCATTATCTTGTAAGCATAATTACACAATTTAACAATCCATTTCCACATGAACATTGAACATTAAAAACAAAATATTTACTATTTAGTTTGAAAGTGAAAACAGATGGCTAGGAACGTGTTCATAATTCTTTTTTAATTTAATTAATATTGTGTACAAAGATAATACAAATACAAACAATGGACAACAAATTGAACTTGTACACTTCATACAACATAGAGTACTATGGATTGTCCATGGAAAATGCAGTACATACAAAAATTGAATGTTAAATTTCCTGGGAACCATGGTCAGAAAATAAAAGTTGGAATTATCATAAATGTAATTTTGATTTATTACAGACTAATTTTATTTACATTAGACACATTACTTACATGGCTCTCACACTTTCAGAGTACAGCAAAACCAAATGTCGCCATCTATAAATGTTAGGATATTCTATAGGGTCTATATTTAAGCCATCCAATGCCTGCATTTCAGTGGCATCCAACTTGGTAGGTGAGTCACTAGAAAAAAAAATTATATTTCAATAAGACTATTTTGTGCTCATATACTTCGTATTCTGGGTTGTGATTCTGGGCACTCTTTAAGGTGGTTACAGATTTTTCATCTTTAAGGTTTACATGCGTCATGTTTGTGTTTTGGATTAAAATATATAATAAAATACAGGTCAATACACAAAACTATATTTGGGTGTTAAAATTTAAAACTTTAAAATTTAAATGTTAAAATTTTAAATTAGCGCTATTCATCACTATAAGGATGTTACATTTGAGCGCTTTCATTCATTTCACAACATGTTTCGATGTAATACATCATCTTCAGGTGTTGTTTTTTATTTAAAACTATTCCATATTATAATGCATGCCTTTCAATAATTTTTCGTTGGTCTTCTCGTTTTTCCATCTTATGTTTGTTTTGAATTATGCTGTAAACAAATGTGATAAAATGGGAGTTATTCATTTTTATTTTTATTTTTATATATGCAAATAAGTTTGGAATATGAATTATATTGTAATAGTAAGAACTCAATAACATACCATAAGTCGTGTTGTGTGGTTTATCACGTCTGCAGGGTTGACTGTCTGTTCAAGTACTGGTTTCGTGTATAGGAGCGGGTGGTATATATAGGTAGATGGGGTCATGTGCTTGGGTCAATGATTTGTACTGTGTTAAAAATCGGGTTGTTCAAATATAGGTTAGTGTCGTTTAAAGCAATATTTTGTTTATGTGTCCGTTGTATATGGTATTTTTCAATGGTTTCCCTATGGCGTTTATTTTGTACTATTTTTATAATATCTAAAGTTTGTTCTATTGCCCCATATGTGTGTCCTGTGTTTAATATGTGTTTTGCGTAGGCGGAGTGATCCTTATTCTGTTTGATAGCTGTAATATGTTCTTTGTGCCTTTGTTTAAATGTGCGTCCTGTCTGGCCTATGTAGGTTAAAGGACATTCCATGCATTTCAATCTATATACGCCAGGTTGTTCGTATTGCTTTTCTGTGTCATGTTGTTGTTTTTGTTTTAGTATGTTTTTTATTGTATTTTTTGTTCTATATGCAACTTTTATATTATTATTTTTGAATATTTTTGATATGTATTTTGTTTCTTTACCTATATATGTGAATGTGGCCCATTTATTTTGAGTATTATCGTTTTCGTTATTATTGTCATTTTCATTTTTTATTTTGGTTTTTGGTTTTTGTTCATAATTATTGTAACCGTTTTCTTTTAGAATTTGTTTTATTATATTGCATTCAGTTTGTTTATTTTTAATGGTTATAGGATATGTATTTTTTCTGTTTATTAGGTAGTTTATAGCTGTTTTTTTGTGTTCGTTTGGGTGGCATGAGGATGCATGTATTATTGTACTTGTACTAGTAGGTTTTCTGTATATTTCAAATTCAAAATTATTATTATTTCGTATTATGGTTAAATCTAAGTAATTTAATTTATTTTCTTGTTCTGTTTCCATAGTGAATTGTATGTTTTGGTTTATATTATTAAATTCATTTAGAACGTATTTTATATTGGTCTTTTTTGTGTCGTACATTATAAATACATCATCTACATATCTACCATAATATTTGATTTGATTTTTGTTTAATATGTCTATAATGTGATTATGTTCAATCCATTGTAAAAATATTTCAGATAGTATACTGGATGTTGGTGCTCCCATTGGTAAGCCTGTGTCTTGTTTCCAATGATTATCATTAAATTTAAAGTAATTTTGATTGATAATGGTATTGATTGTAATTATGATTTCGTTGATTGAGTTTTTATTTATATTATGTCTATCTAAAATATTATTTACGATGTCTTGTAACATATTTGTTGGAATGTTAGTGTACATATTGTTTATATCAAAAGAGCAAATTTTTATATCCTTATTATTATTAAAGTTCAATTTCTGAATTTCTTGTATAAATTCGGTTGAATTTTTTATGTTAAATGTGTTTGGTAAATTACAGTATTCTTTTAAAATATTAGCTATTTTTATTGCTATTTTATATGCAGGGACTGATGTCCAGTTTATTAAAGGTCTAATGGAGTACGGGTTTTTGTGTAATTTTATTTGTCCTGTAATTGTAGGTGAAGATGCGCTATGATTATAGTATTGTGTTTTAGGCGGATTGAAAATGTTATTGCATTTATGGGTTATTTTTTGTATTTCTTTTTGATATTTTTGGGTTGGGTTTTGTGTTAATTGTGTGAACGAATTTTTATTTATAAATTGGGTAATGTATTGTTGGTATTGTTCAACGGATAGTATTATGATGGTCTTCCCTTTGTCTGCTTGTGTAATTGTTAATTTATTTTGTTCTAACTTTTGTTTTATTCTTTTTATTGTCTTCCATTCATTTATGTGTGTTTTATTGTATTGGTTGTTTTTGTTTTGTTTGATTAATTGTTCAATTTTATTTGCTATTACGTGTCGTATATGATCTTGTTTTTGTATGGGAATGAAATTTATAGCAGTTTCAGCTTCAAATGCTAAATCCCTAATCCATGTTTTTTGTTTATGGTGTAAATTATATTTTAAACCTTTGTTTAGTAGGTTATATTCATTTTGTGTGAATTGAATATTTGATAAGTTTTTAATACGAATTGCGAAGGGGTGTGGTGTTTCATTTGATTGTGATATGTTATTGTGTTTGTTTTCTTCCTTATTATTTTTTAATTGTTTTATTTTATTATTTTGTTTAAGGTATAGTTTTGTTAGTTCAATTTGATTTTTCATCATTAGATCTAAATGTTGCTAACCACATATAAGACTACATGGCAGCACAGGCGTTTGAAAATTACAAGATGAGGAAACAACAAAATACAGCTTCTAGCAATCATTACCACTTTAAGTGATTAAAATTTTACTGTCTACAAAAATTAGGTAACAATTAGTGTGTTTGGGTACTTCACTGTCAGATATTATAAAATGACCACCACAAATTTTCTGAGAATATTGACACCACATATATCTGAAATTGTATGGACAGTAACAGGTGTAAACTGAGTTTCATATTACATCAACAAACATGGCAAATTTTATGAAATTATTATATTAAATATTTGCAATATTTCTTGTTATCACTCAACAGTGCCAAATGAAAAATATTCTTTATTTTCAGGATACTGCACTACTATAATTCCAAATAAATTTCAGAATTTTCTGGTCATAAATTTTGTAGATGGAGATAATTTTCCTGGTTATCCATTTGTTCAAATCCTTATCTGTAACACGGCTGCAATGTATAAAATTTAAAACATAGAACACAGCACTGGATTTATAACATTTCCATTATTAAATACAGAAATGAATCTTCTCTATAATTAAAGCCTCATGCTTTAGAGGAAACCAAAAATTAATGGAACATGTTTCTGATATGTGCATGATTTCTATTATTAATTCCCTCCCAAATTTAGGGGATCGATTTTACGTGTTTGTCAGAACCCCTACATTCTGTACATTACAACTAGTCCCTTCAGGTCTTTAAACAGGAATAGTCTAAATGATGTTCCCGATTTGAAACACATGTTACTCACATTTAATGAAATTCAGATGCACAAAATTGGTACCGATGGAAAGAGAAACTCTCCAAGTTTATGTTGGTATACTTCGCGGCCGCATAGTAACACTTTTCGCCGCCAGGGGCGATATGACAGAAAATTACTGCCATCGAAGGCAGAGGAGCCTTTTGTGTCCTGGATATCCACATTCACCGGACCTGACTCCCTGTGATTTTTTTCTGTAGGAGTTCATCAAACATAGTCTTCGTGCCACCCTCACCACAGACCTTGCCAGCAGCCATTGCAGCATTCGATCATGATATGCTGCAACGTGTCTGGGAGGAACTCGACTACAGGCTGGATGTGTGCCGAGTTACCAAGGGGGCTCGCATTGAACACCTCTCATGTACTGAAACAAAACTTGGGGAGTTTCTCTTTCCATTGGTACCAATTTTGTGCATCTGAATTTCATTGAACGTATTATTTCGTTCATTACGCGAACATCATTTAGACTAGCCCTGTATTCCACTAAACCAGGGGTTCTCACCCTTTATCGCTGGAATACCACTAATTATAATTTAACACACTAAATGTACCACTAACCAAATTCGTTCAGGGAAATCTTATTTATGTTAATATTATCTTCTGCTTTTCTTACTTAGTTCGCATACCACAAGTGGTACGTGTACCACAGGTAGAGAAACGCTGCACCATACAATATTCAGTCTCCAGCACTTATATTAGCATAAATTTCCATTTTAAAAAGACATAACACAAAAACACGGATCAGAAATCTTTATGGTCAAAATTTTCTTAGGCCAATAACATCAAGCTACTAACTGAAACTGTTTGAGCAGGACACCATTCTACTACTAAAGCAAACATACTAATATTATTTCATGTGAAAATAGTAAAAACATTTTCTTGCATCCCATTATTTTTATATGGAAAAACTGACGAACACTGTCAACAAAACTGAATGAATAATAAGAGGCAGAGAAACAGCATAAAGTAGAATAAAACACGCATCTAAATACAGAAAGATAAAATGGAAGGAAAGAATAAATGGCTTTGTAATTTACCATCAACAATGCTTGATATTACTTATGATTGGCTGATGTGTGAGTAGTGGAGTCAGCATTTTCCTGTCAAACAGACTGCCTCATGAGGTTCTAAATTTTAAAATGTATACATTCAGTAACAGTAACATATCATTTTGCTTCATAATCTAAACTTCATTTCAAATTACATATGCACAATATTCGGTTTTAGAGGTTAACTGGGACGTGCAAGGCTAAAGGTTCATATGGGGCACCAAATACTCTTGCCCTTTCTCAGGTCATGGTGCATTTATCTTATAATACATAAGAATATAACTGTTTGTTGAGTAAAATAATTTCTATATTTGAAGCTCTGACTTCAAGAACCACTTAGATTTGGGCAAACAGTGTCTCACTAAAGCAAAGTGAAAGAAACATAAGCTTGAAGTCGTCCGTATCTCCCACCTGCCAACTCTTTCTAATCCTTTCTCAACATCCAGCAGTCTAAATGCATGACAACTCAGACTTCCTGTATATGCCTGTCTGCAGGCATTCTGGTTTGGAGTCCGAGGCATCCGAGGAGGAGTCTTCCACTTCTTCCGGAACACGATTGCTTTTTCATGATTCATTGGTCCTGCATAAGCCTGGATTTCCATTCTTCCATTAAGTGGATCAGCTTTTAATTCCTGATGAATAAACATTTTAGAAACATTTTAGAACAAACAGTAAATTAATAGAATGACGTCTCCTCTGGTGATGAGCCATGTTTGTGTGAAGTTAATTTTCTGCATTTCACAGACTGTGTCTGCCTCCAACACCAGAGACTGACAGGTTGATTTGATTGGTGATTGGGTGGGTGTAGTATAGATATATATGCACTGTCCGCTCATGGAGCCCAATCTCCTTGATCAAGAATGGACCAAGGGGATAATAGTAGGTGGTGTATGGTGATCACCCTACCTAAAAGGACACAGTCCCTAGATTATTTCCTATAGAACTGAAAACTGAAACACAAAGACAAATAAAAATAACAAGAAATAAATTCAGAAGGCATTCAAAATATAATAAAGTCAAGATACAATTAAATAATGGAAAACAGCTATTAAGCACATAAAAACAGAACATCTACAAAAATATTCAAAAAAGCTTTAATCAAGGTGTTTTGAGAGGAACACATTTAATCTGTACTCTTCGGTGCGAGGCAATATGATGACGAAAAAAAAAATTGTGACAAAACATTTCACGTTTTACAAACTGTTATATTTGATAGTTTTGGTTACATATGAAGTACACACACAATACATGAGACAGAACATATAAACCTCCTAGCATCCATCAAATAAGCAGTGTGTGGGGTCTAAACATGGTAACAGAAGTAACCGTCAACATTCCTGCTAGAAATTAATCTCCAGACATCCTGTGAACACCCTGAATTGTCTCAGCTTCACTTTGAAATTGACACTTTGTCAACTACGTGCTCTGATATGAGAGAATTCTCTGACTAATTTAAATTTCTTGACAGGACCCTGCATAGTGAATACATGTGTAAAAACAATTTATTACCAACCAGAGGGAAAGCAGGAGAGAATGGATCACCAACAATAGGCTGTACAGAATTATCCTCTGATCTAAGTACAGGAACATAAAACATGTCATTCAGTAAATTTGACAGTTTTTGCCTTAGACTTTCATCTGGAGAGGAAACACATCTTAGTGTAGTTCCTGGTGGAATTAAGTTTGAAAGTACCCAGAAAAAATGGTAAATCCCCATAAGAGTTGAAATCAAAGAAGAACATGGATGTTCTTCTCTGTTTTACATTTGGATCTCAAGATAAATGTCAAAGAACAACATTGACTTTTATTTTAATAAAAATGCACAGCAAAGCACAGTCCAGTTCACACACTGCTGCTTGCTGGGAAAATCTTGAATATTGCTTCCTCAATATTTTCTTTGATTTATTTTATGCACTTTGTCTTTCAAGCTACCCCATAAATAAAAATCACACAGTGTGAGGTCTGGGAATCAAGTTGGTCATAAACTTTCATTAATACATTTTTCAACAAATATGTCAGTTACTGTGGCCACAGAGTTATCGGTTGTGTTCACCTTTACTGAATCCTGCTGAAAGTAACCATACACTTTCTTTTTTTCTGTTAACTTAAGGAAAATCCTTTTCAAAATCTAATTAACATAACTTCCTGAGTGAAGACTATCCATAAAAGAAAAACTGAGACAATTATTCACCATACATTGATTCCACACCAAACACCAACTTCTGCATTTTGAAGCAGAATATAATGAAGACCTCCAGGGTATTTTGAGCACCAGAATCAGTTATTTTGTGTGTTCATATGTCCAATTAAGTAAAACCAAACTTTGTCAGTAAAAAACAATACTTGTGGGTCAGTGAATCTTCATTCATTGTCTGGATAAACCAGTTGCAAAAATGTATTATTATAGCTGGGTCTCGTGGTTGTTATAGAAAAAGGTGAAGTTTCATTAATATTATAGCAGTTCTTGCCAAGAAGACTGAAACATCATATTGCTAGACTTGATATACCAGTGATTTCTTGACAAATGCTCTAATCTTGCAATAGTATAATCAAGTTTTTCTTCTCTTTATTTTCTTATGCAATTCTAACCCATACTTTTGAATGTATTAACGAAACCTTGGAGAAATATCAACACCAGATAATTTTTGTTTTAAGTTCTCAGTGATATATACATAAGCTAAATTGGTTTTTTACATAATTATCCAAATACAAAATAACAACCCCGTATCTTGAACACACAAATAACAGAGGAAAAAGAAAAAAACATTACTCATGCCAGTTTTCATAACCCTATCTTAACCCATTGAAATTTTTTAACAAGCGTTGGTTTCTGTATATAATCACCCATACAAGAGCCTGGATTTCATTTAGTCATTCATAGATGGCTCCCAACTACACATATAAAAATAAAAGAAACACCTAACTTCAAAATCCCTGCTTCTGATGCTGACTCTTAATGTTGTGAAACCATTTTATTGCACAGAATGTTTTGGTAGGGCAGTCTGATTTATTTTTTGTGTATGAAAGAGCATTAAAATCAGAGATGACCGAGTTAAGAATTCTACGTAGAATATTAACACACAAACTTCAAAACTACTTACAAGAAAGCAACCTGCATACCTGAAGAATGGCTGGAGTATCTCCACTGCTCACTAGGTACCGAGGATTATCCCAGATGGTAGTTCTGAATGTATGAGCGTCACCACATTCTATCAGTTTCCTGAGCCAAACCAAATCCTGTGATTTAGGTGCTCTGAAAGGACTTGATTTTTCTCCTATTACAGGATTGCTGGTTTCTGAATTCTCTGTTAACACAGATATGGGAACTACAATTTCAGGTCGTTGAACTGCAAATTCCACAGCCTTCTGTCTTGTCTTAAACGATTTAAACCTCGCTTTCTTGTATTTCTTCATAATTTTCAGTGCATCAGATTCTAAGACAGCGTCACTAGGTATATTTACACCATAATACATTTCTTCAGAATTACCAGGATCACAAAATGTTTGTTTCATAATTGCTTCGTCCTTCACATATAAAATGTTGCGTTTAAATATAAGAACCTACTGTACATATAACTTTCATAAAACCCTTCTTAAAACAAGAACTTCAAAGGCGTCGAGGTAGGTAGACGTTAAATCAAAGTAGAAGCTTAATAAAACTGGAATTCAACTGTTTTTCAGTTATGACGCAATTACTAATACCAACCACAGAGACCTACCAACCTCGGGATGATAGACGCCATTTCACGGACTGTAAAATGTAAGTATTATCTGTGGTAGTATATACATCATGCCTGATGAAATCTAAGGTTCTCACGGCTTGAGTGCAATTGGTTCAGTACTTGGGCATTGATATGCTAATGGAAGATTAAGTACAGGAGCTTATAAAAGTGTGAAGGAGTGAATTAATTGCATATATGAGGTTCTCACAGCAGTGAGCAGCATTGTTGGTCTTTGGTTTTAATGCTGTATGGATTTGTTGGTAAATAATAATAATAATAATAATAATTCAATTCATTTCATTTCATTTATTAGAGTGCTTGGCAACATCCAAAAGAGGCCAATAACAGCCAAGCACTAACAATAAACATAACAATACAAAAACAAACAAACAATAAACTAAATATATAGATGTACAATATAATAATGATAATATATCAATTCATTAATTTGTTACAAAATAATCAACAAGCAAATGAGCTGAATAATATGCCTAAGTATGTAATAATTAAATTAAAAACAGTTAAATATAAATAATACATACAAAATGAAAATTTAGTAAAAAAAAAGAAAAGAAAAGGAAATTGGCTAAATAAAATGCCTAAGAAAAATATTCTCCTTGTTAAAAATGTTGATGCGCTGACAGACTGCATTCGCAGCAGAAGCTCACCTAAACAAGGAACTAGCTTTAAGACTACGATAAACAAAAAAACGTGAAGTAGTCTCTAATGGATCTGGAGGGCACGCGCAAAGAAACTGAATCCAAAACGGATGGGCAGCAAATTTTACCTTTAAATATATTAATGAGAAAGAGAGCATCAAGATGGCTCCTCCGCAGGTGCAGTCAAAGAAAATTTATCCTAACTGAAACGTCTTCATAATTATAGTCACTTAGGCCATTAAAAAATCTGGCGTGACATAAAGCAGCAAATTTCCTTTGAATTCTTTCAACTTTGGTAGAATCAGTGGAAGTAATAGAATTCCAAGTAACAGATCCATACTCCAATTTAGACCAAACAAGACTATTGTACAAAACCAATAAGCTATCTAAAGTAGAAAAAAAAGACATAATATACCTAATAAAACCTAGCATTCTAAGGGCTTGTGAACATATGTAATCAATATGTTGGTGAAAATAAAGCTTGCAGTCCATAATAATAATAATACTTTATTCCCTGTATATCAAAAATACATTGATATAGGATATGTCAATCTACATTATACATTATCAATATTTTTAATATACCAATTAGGCATGATTTAATAAAAGAATCAGTAGTCAATAAGGAAATTAGGAAAGCAAATATGGACATAAACAAGCTATGGAAAAGATTTAGAAATGTCAAACTGCTATACTTAAGGAATATAAGTAGAGGTTATCATACATGGCATGGACAGCATTTAAATAGAGTAGGTAAAGAGTATGTCACTCAAGAAATAAGTAAAATAATAGGTAATAATAGAGAAATCACCTCTGAAGTGATAGCCTTAGGTTTTTTAAGTCATGGAAACTAATAAAAAAGACTGTACCACAATGGCTCCAGTCATTACAAAATAAAAGAACTCAATCCAGGCAACAATTTAAAATTATACATCAAAATGCACATTATCTCAGAAATAAAACTGAGCTATTTACAGCATTCCTCCAAACTACTGCACCAGATATCTTGGCCATTACCGAACATGGCCTTAAAGATGATGAAATAATTCAATGTACATTAGAAGGTTACACTGTAGCTTCATACTTCTGTAGAAAAAAAAATAAAGGGGGTGGGATAGCTATTTATATCTCTAAGAATATATTACATTATAAAACAGTGAAATGGATTACAGGAAAAAGTATAGAATAAACTTTTGAGGTTGCTGGTATAGAACTAATTTGTGAAAGAAAAAGTTGTCAGTGGAACCACGGTTCCGGAGAATTTGACCATTGTTGCACCTTTTCGTTACACTTTTTTGCCGAATGACCCTTCCTTATAGACATATTTACGTCAAAAAAAATTATTGCATTATATCAATCACCAAGTGGTGTATTACATGAATTTTTCATACAGTCAACAGGTATTCTTGAGCAATTAGTACAGAAAGATTGTTATATTATAATAGTAGGTGATTTTAACATAAATACTCAAGAAGATGGGTGTGACCACAAACAGTTACTAGATGTTATAAATGCATTTAATCTGACTATGACAATAAATATACCCACTCGAGTAACTGAAAGTACGGCAACAATTTTAGACCAAATAATTACTAACATGCCTTCACACTGCTATTCCACTGATGTAATAAACAGCCTACTTTCAGATCACTATGCTCAATGTATACCTATTAATATGACTAGACCACAACAAATTAGATGCTATAGAGAGGGCAGGAATGTATCAGAAGCCAATGTACTAGGCCTTTGCTCTTTAATACGAAACGAAACTTGGACTGAAGTGTTCTGGAATAATGATGTAGAGAAAAATGGGATTCTTTCTCTAGTATTTTTAACTATTATTTTAATATAGCCTGTCCAAAAGTTAGAAGAAATATTGTAAGTGCTTTAAATGTTCAATTTAATTCAATTCAATTCTTTATTATTTGTGTGCTGTATCAACAGCCAGATGGCCAATTACAGATACAGCACAAAGATGAGCTCATGAACACAATAAAAGCATAAAAGATAAAACAAGCAGTATATAATATACATTGTTACGGAGGACATATATACACAAGAAAATTGCAATTAAATATATTAGGATATTTGTAAAAATAATTTAAATCAATTAAGTAAATTATACTATTATAGAATGTGAAGAAGTGTGACAATTTTCGTCTCGAATATGTCCAAATCCCTGCAGACAACATTAGCAGCTGATGCGCATCTAGCAGAAGGACTGTTTTTGATCAAAGGGCTAACACTGAACATAGAAAAATCTCTCAGATTCCGAGCAGGGATGCGGAGACCGACAGCTTCCAGAAGGGAAGGACAGTGTTTAAAACCGCGGTAAACTTGCGCAAGGAGCAGTGCATCACTGCAATGCCTTCTCTTACGCAGGGTATGGAGTTTTAAATACTCTAAAGCATCAGCATAGCTGTAATGCACTTGGTGGAGGAAACGATAGTAGCAAAGGGCTGCAAACTTCTGCTGGATACATTCCAGTTTGTTGGCATCAGTAGTCGTAATAGAATTCCAAACGACCGAGGCGTACTAGAGCTTGGATCTAACTAAGGTTACATATAACATACACAGGCAATCGAGAGAAGAGAATGAAAAGGTTAATGTGCGAACAAGACCCAGCAACTTAATACAATGTGAAAATATGTGGTCAACATGGTTGTGAAATCGGAGCTTGGAGTCAAAAAATATTCCCAGGTCTTTAATAGTGTCGGTACATGTTATGGAGGACTGAAAAAGTTTGTAATCAAAGATAAAAGTAGTGGTTTTCCTGGAGAAGGAAATTACTTTAGTTTTACTAATATTGAGTTTCATGAAGTTAGCAGTGCACCAACCTTGTACCGAGTCAATGTCAGTTTGAAGTTCATTGCAGTTGTTGGGAGATTTAATGGCACGAAAAATTTTGATATCATCAGCGAAAAGAAGGCATTTAGAATGATTAATTACTTGGCATATGTCATCAATAAACAAGTTGAAAAGTAGAGGACCCAAAACAGATCCCTGTGGAACACCAGCGAGGACCACAAAAGGAGACGAAAGAGTTCCAGAAACGCAAACCTGGGATTGTCTGTTGGTTAAGTAACTACGAAACCAGTGTACATAACCATCAGAGAGTCCAAAAGCACTGAGCTTGTTGAGTAATAGATTATGAGGGACAAGATCAAATGCACTGCTAAGATCAAAATAAACAGCATCAGCTTGACCCTGGGAGCCAACTATTGGATTAATAAAATCAAGATAGGTTACGAGATTAGTAACTGTAGATTTAGATTTAGTAAAACCATGCTGACAAGCATTTAATTTACACTTTACGTAATGTGAGATATGATCATAAATAACAAGTTCAAATAATTTGGAAAGAGTATTAAGTATAGAAATGGGTCTGTAGTTACTAACAGTGGCAGAGTTACCGTTTTTAAAAACAGGAACTACTGCTGCCTGTTTCCATAAAATAGGGAAATAATTCTGCGTTAAACTTATATTAAAGATGTGCTTGAGAACAGGAACAAAGATCTCCGAACAACCCTTTATAACAAAGCTAGGAATGTCATCAAGTCCGACAGATTTGGAAGGTCACAGAAGACGAATTGCTTTACAAATGTCCAATTCGGAGATAGGGGCTAAAGACAAGAAGTCAGAGGACTCCACAGGGGAAGGGGATACGCCTAAAGAGGTACTGTAGACCGACTGAAAATGCTTAGCAAATGCATCGGCAACAGAATGGGGTTCAGCCAAATGAGTGTCGTTAACCTCAAGCTGAATACAGGTGGAATTTCTTTTTCTACGTGACGCCACGTATTTCCAAAATTGCTTGGGTTGCGACTTTAAATTGTCGTCAATTGACTTCAACCAAATATGTCTGTCAGACTTGATTGTAGCCTTCACTAGCTTGCGATAGAAGGAAAATTTACTATAAAAATAATCAGACTTATTCTTTTTAAAACGTCCATAAAGGAAATCTTTATTCCAGATGTAGTACCGTAAAGCACTCAAAAATCAGTGAGGGAATTTTGAATTTCTGATATACCCGCGGGGAATAGCCTTATCCTTGGATAAATAATGATGTTATTACAGCAAGATCAAAATTAAAAAAATTACAGTAGGGCCCCACTTTTCGGCAATCCGCTAATACAGCGCTCAACAGCTGTCAGAGAAGTGTGTCCGGCGCCATTTTCTCGTCGCTGATTCAGTCTGTTTACAGCTTTTGTGCGCTCCGCGTCTCTCTGTATTTCTGGCAATTTTTCAGTTATTACAAACTGTATTTTATTTAGTGTTCTGTCTGACGACAGGTCCATATGAACAGGATCCTTCCATCCTTTTCTCGGACTGGGACCTGTTCATACACGTTCTTGGCAGATGATCCAGAAGTGGTTTGCCATTGCCTTCTTCTGTGTGTGAATGGAGTAATTGTTGGGATGCCACGGAGAAACCGGGGAAGCCCCCGGAGGAAAACTCCGTGTTGCCTAGACCACGGCCTTGCCCAACACAAGTTATAAATTCGGGCACCGCCGGGAATCGAACCCGAGACCCCAGGATTACAAGGCCAGCGTTCTAACCGCTAGACCACCGTGACTTGTATTTATATAATATTTGTATACTATAGTGTAATTACAATGGTGTCTAAGGGTAGTAGCGATAAAAAGAGGAGTCGTAAGCCTCTT
The DNA here is from genome assembly GCF_977971745.1 of Zootermopsis nevadensis. Classification (NCBI taxonomy): domain Eukaryota; kingdom Metazoa; phylum Arthropoda; class Insecta; order Blattodea; family Termopsidae; genus Zootermopsis; species Zootermopsis nevadensis. Next base: position 4,082,400 of record NW_028259141.1, on the reverse strand, counting down.
ACTTTAAATGCCAAGTTAGAGATGATTAAACTTAGTGAACAAGGCATGTCTATGGCTTCCGAACCATCACCAAAACGAATAGGATTCGTTGAAGAGTCACATGATGAAGATGCGCCATCTCCTTCATCCTTCCTACTATAAGCATATCAATTTTCAAATTTATATTCACCAATCACTATAAGCTGTGTATTACTGATATTCATTTTACTTTCATATCGTTTTCTTAGGCCTAGCGCTATTGTGCACTTACTATATGATAGTGTAACATCTTATTAGGCTTTGATATGCATTTGCAAGTGAAATAAGGCAAAGATCTGCTTTTCGGCGATTTTCGCTTTACGGCGGGGGTCTGGTCCCTAACCTGCCGTATAAGCGGTGCCCTACTGTATATGATCTTTACATCTTTTATTCCTTACCTGCATAAAATTTTAACATCATGTGAAAATATCCCATATGTGCTTCCTACATAATAAACTATCCATTGCATTAAAATGTTCTAATATCTGATAATACAAATTTAACAATCCCATTCTTTAAAAGTACAAACATCAGAATTTACTACATCTAGATTTATTATTATTATTATTATTTATTATTGACTGCAAATGGGTTTATACCCGGTGGCAGTGACCTACAATAAGATACAAAACAATAAGACACAACAAAACAACACACCACACTCAAAATAAAACAACTGACACATAATACAAAAACACACATCCACTAATTACAGTGAAACCTCTATCCATCGTTCCCGGAACTATCGTTTTCCCGGATGCATCGTCCGTTTTGTTCGGTCCCGAATACATCCCATATAAAATAATGTTACATTTTCCCGCTTCTATCGTTCCTCGAACTATCGTTTTATCGCATCGATCGTTCAAAAATCTTAGTCCCGGCCCACAATTTTCCCGCAATGATCGTTTCTGAGAACTTAAAATGCTGGGTTTTGAGATAAATTAATACGGAAAGACGCACAATGTTTTTGGAATACGCAGTAGCGGTAACCTGTTGTGTCGCCCAACCAGCACATTCTTTGGAATGAGGGGTCAGCGGTGCAGGGGTGATAGTTGGAGTGAATGGCGGTGCTCATTGTCAGAAATTTTACGATTTTAATTAGGGTGCACTCATATTTCGTTCCAGCGATGCCAGATGGCATGTGCAGTGTGAATTTCTTTACAAATGCTTTTATTACAAGTACAAAGGAAAGGCTGGCGGCACTTTTCATTCTTCTGGTTCATCTTGTTTCCAGCGGTTCAGGGTCTTCTACAGCTACGTTTCGTTGAATTCGGCAGTAATAGTATTTCCATTCTTCCTGTTATTGTCCACAAAGGGGGTTGGAGTGGTGAGGAAGAATGCGAGCCCGAAGCTTTGCCGAAGCACACGCTGCATTGGCGAAAGTGAAGTCGTTCTTTTATGCGCTTAATATTAGTGAACGTGACGAGGAAAACATTTTGAACGTGGAAAGTGCTCTGTTTGGTCTAAAACGTAAAGTTTCGACAAACCAGTTGTCCATTAAAGACTTTTTTGGTAAAAAGAAGTAACTTTGAAAGAGAAACATTGTTTTTTTTAAAACTTTTAATGCTTTCCCGCATCTATCGTTTTCCCGCATTCATCGTTTTTATTTCCCACCCCCGCCGAAAACGATGCATCGAGGTTTCACTGTAATCACAATACTTAGATTAGAATATAAAGACCACTCTCAGTACATGAAAATTTTATCCCAAAGAACTACAGCCCTTCATCACTTGGAGACTAAGAAACTTCACTTCCCATATCACCATCTAATCCCCACTTAATAACCCCTTGCTTGTAATTACTTTTCTCACCCTCTTTCTAAAGGTGCCTAATTTACAGGGGAAAGACGCTAGCACGCCTGGAGGTAATTGATTCCATAGATAAACATATTTCTAATTATAAAATATAGACTATTATAATTCCATAAGTATTTTTCTTTCCAACCGCTGATGACTTAATGGTGAATATGATCCTGTAATTCTGTGCCATGCCTGTGGAGGAGTGGAAGACTGCATACCTTTTTGGTATTGTGAAGAATCTGCGACAGGTGCCTGAAGCATTCTAGTTCTTTCTTTAGGCCTCGAAGGAAGAGGACTGGACCATCTGAAAGTTACAAGACATATAATTAAAATGTTTTACCTTCTTAATGTCCATTGACAAATTCTGTCCACCATTTCCACTTCTTTGTAATTCAACTTTATTTTCCATAGACATTTAGTTTAAAATTTGAAAAACATGTCTTCTTGTTGATGAAAGACTCGGGTTACAAGCCGCGTCAGGTGGCTGAATGGTGAATAGACCATATCTTCTGCCAACGTTTCAAAAACAACCCCTGCTCTCATCCTCAAGGCTGCTGCGTAACAAATCTGAGCCCTGAGGATGAGAACAGAGATTTCTCTCACAATGTTGGCAGAAAATATGGTTCATTCACCATTCAGCCACCTGACATGGCTTGTAACCTGAGAGTCTATCATGAAAGCTTCACTTTATACATGTCTTCTTGTTATTATCCATATGCACATATTAGAAACTCTACTCTGACAAAAAGGAGTTTTACAAAACATTCTGTGTTTATCGAAATACATGAAAAATCTTAAATCAATTTAACAATCACAAACTTCAAAGTGGAACATAACAGAAATATTATTAAAGCTAAAACCATTATCTTGTAAGCATAATTACACAATTTAACAATCCATTTCCACATGAACATTGAACATTCCAAACAAGATATTTACTATTTAGTCTGAAAGTGAAAACAGATGAAATACTATGGATGGCTAGGAACGTGTTCATAATTCTTTTTTAATTTAATTAATATTGTGTACAAAGATAATACAAATACAAACAATGGACAACAAATTAAACTTGTACACTTCATACAACATAGAGTACTATGGATTGTCCATGGAAAATGCAGTACATACAAAAATTGAATGTAAAAATTTTCTGGGAACCATAAAAGTTGGAATTATCGTAAATGTAATTTTGATTTATTACTGACTAATTTTATTTACATTAGACACATTACTTACATGGCTCTCACACTTTCAGAGTACAGCAAAACCAAATGTCGCCATCTATAAATGTTAGGATATTCTATAGGGTCTATATTTAAGCCATCCAATGCCTGCATTACAGTGGCATCCAACTTGGTAGGTGAGTCACTAGAAAAAAAAATTATATTTCAATAAGACTATTTTGTGCTCATATACTTAGTATTCTGGGTTGTGATTCTGGGCACTCTTTAAGGTGGTTACAGATTTTTCATCATTAGATCTAAATGTTGCTAACCACATATAAGACTACATGCCAGCACAGGCGTTTGAAAATTACAAGATGAGGAAACAACAAAATACAGCTTCTAGCAATCATTGCCACTTTAAGTGATTAAAATTTTACTGTCTACAAAAATTAGGTAACAATTAGTGTGTTTGGGTACTTCACTGTCAGATAAAGATTTCATGAATGACGAACTGCTGACCAGGCAAATATGAATTCTATGCAGCTGGCAAAAAAACTTTCCCCAACATTTTGGTTAAATAAATGTAGCAGCAGTAGTGGGTAGACAAATTATTCTACTCTTTGCTTCATGTGACATTCAGTATTTACCCTTGTATAAAAACATCTGGCCATTCGACTGGTGTTAACATTTCAGCGTCATCGCCATCATCATCATCATCATCGCAGTATGAATGTACTTCATTTCTGCTGAGCTTTTCAGGTGTTGATGGTGGTGTGAAATATTCATCATCATCATCATCTGGAATACAAAGAAAACTCACATGCATCAGACATGATCTGTTACAGGCTACCATCTATATATTTCATAAAATTATATGGTCTATGGTCTATAATCATCTTCCAAATTCACACAAAGAACTAATATTAAAACAGAATTTATCAACACATAGCATTTGAAATTACACATGAATGAATATGTTGGTGTGCAAATAAGTTACTTCAAGAAGATTTATGTCTTCTGGCTTGTTGCGCTGTGTAGTCTGGTCGATGTTAACCAACGTTTCAGAGGTCATACTGCCTCCGTCATCCCCTGATGATGGAGGCAGTATCACCTCAAATGTTGGTATCCATCGACCAGACTACACAGCAGAACAACCCACATGGCAGAAAGATTCATACTCACAGCTGTGAAAACCTCAAATCTTACAAGTTACTTCAAATTTGCAAACTAGTAATAGAAATACATTCATCAGCCAATCCTACATAATAAATAAATATTCTGACCAGTTAAAAGTGTAATGTCTTCACTTCTGAGTCCAGTAAAGTCCTGGGTCAGAGGTAATTGCCAGAGTACACCAAAGAACTCAGAGAAAAACATGTCTCACTGTTACTTTGCGACAATGCCCTGGAAATGAACCCAGGCCTCTGAAGTATGAGGTGCTATGAGCATGATATATCATGAAAAATGTAGGTTACCAAATACACAAGATCATGCTCATCATCATAAATACATGGAAATACATTCAAGAGAAGTCTAAAGGTTTTTGATGAAGATGCATCATTAAACTGACACAACAGTGTACGTTATCTTTCATCTATAAATTAGAAAAAAATTATAAAACTATACAACCTAACAATTGAATAAAAATTTCCTTGGATATTATCCATCGTCAAGAAGTTTTAGATTTGATATATACAACCTAACAGTTTCACCTAATGATGGAAGCAGAGCTAGCTTCTGAAACATGGGTGTTTTAAATTTACAGATGAAGGAAACTGTCGAATAACACACATCAGTTTAACATCTTCAAGGAACTTCCTTTGCGCTTCGAACTGTATCCAGTTACAGTATTTAATTATGTAGCACACTGCCTTCCTTATTCCTCCCCTGCCAAATCCACAGAGGAGGAGCCTTTCTTGCTTCAGCACCATACCCCTTAATCTATTCTATCTATTAAGAAACTCTGGATGATCTACAACACGTTTTCCCAAACTGGTATCTGTGCCCTGCCCACATTTTTTAATAATGTATCATGATAAATTAATTTTTCCTGTGTGAAGATTCCTGTCTTCTGGGTTGTTGCTCCATGTAGTCTGGTTGAAGTTTACTAACATTTCAGAGGTGCGATGATGGAGGTAGCAAATACTTCTGAAACGCCTGTAAACTTCTACCAGACTATATATGGTGCAACAACCCAGAAGACAGGCATCTTCATACTCACTGCCATATCAAAATAAAATCTCACTAATTTTAAGTGATTAAGAAAACCAACATCAACAAATTTATAAATACAATTATTTAATATGTGGAACTGTTGGTGTTAGTATAATTTTCAATAAACTAACATGAAAGTTAAAATTGTTGTCAGTTACAATATGTAGCCCCGAAGTCAATAAGAAAGGATAAATGTAGTTCCAGGGTCTTCAAAGGTTGATAATCCATGCTTTACATCACATGGGCATAGACAGGGAGAAAAATAATGACACTTAGTTTCTCTGTACTATTATAAAATGACCACCACAAATTTTCTGAGAATATTGACACCACATATATCTGAAATTGTATGGACAGGAACCGGTGTAAACTGAGTTTCATATTACATCAACAAACATGGCAAATTTTATGAAATTATTATATTAAATATTTGCAATATTTCTTGTTATCACTCAACAGTGCCAAATGAAAAATATTCTTTATTTTCAGGATACTGCACTACTATAATTCCAAATAAATTTCAGAATTTTCTGGTCATAAATTTTGTAGATGGAGATAATTTTCCTGGTTGTCCATGTGTTCAAATCCTTATCTGTAACACGGCTGCAATGTATAAAATTTAAAATATAGAACACAGCACAGGATTTATAACATTTCCATTATTAAATACAGAAATGAATCTTCTCTATAATTAAAGCCTCATGCTTTAGAGGAAACCAAAAATTAATGGAACATGTTTCTGATCTGTGCATGATTTCTATTATTAATTCCCTCCCAAATTTAGGGGATCGATTTTACGTGTTTGTCAGAACCCCTACATTCTGTACATTACAACTAGTCCCTTCAGGTCTTTAAACAGGGATAGTCTAAATGATGTTCCCGATTTGAAACACATGTTACTCACATTTAATGAAATTCAGATGCACAAAATTTGTAAAGCTGGAAAGAGAAACTCTCCAAGTTTATGTTGGTATAATTAGCGGCCACATAGTAACACTGTTCGCCGCCAGGGGCGATATGACAGAAAATTACTGCCATCGAAGGCAGAGGAGCCTTTTGTGTCCTGGATATCCACATTCACCGGACCTGACTCCCTGTGATTTTTTTCTGTAGGAGTTCATCAAACATAGTCTTCGTGCCACCCTCACCACAGACCTTGCCAGCAGCCATTGCAGCATTCGATCATGATATGCTGCAACGTGTCTGGGAGGAACTCGACTACAGGCTGGATGTGTGCCGAGTTACCAAGGGGGCTCGCATTGAACACCTCTGATGTACTGAAACAAAACTTGGAGTTTCTCTTTCCATTGGTACCAATTTTGTGCATCTGAATTTCATTGAACTTATTATTTCTTTCATATCGTGAACATCATTTAGACTAGCCCCGTATTCCACTATATCAGGGGTTCTCACCCTTTATCGCTGGAATACCACTAATTCTAATTTAACACACTAAATGTACCACTAACCAAATTCGTTCAGTGAAATCTTATTTATGTTAATATTATCTTCTGCTTTTCTTACTTAGTTCGCATACCACAGGGTGAGAAACACTGCAATATACAATATTCAGTCTCCAGCATAAATTTCCATTTTAAAATGACATTTACACAAAAATACGGATCAGAAATCTTACCTTCTGAAAACTCACCACCTGATAATATGTATGTCACTTTATGTAACTTATTAGTTTCTGAATTATATGTCTGTCTCTTTTTAAAGCTGCTCACTTTCAGATTACAGTGTGTTTCATGAATGGAACCTTCCATCTCACTAATTCTTGTACTATCACACTGCTGGTCAGAATCTAGTGGAAAGTACATAATTAATTAGTTTCATTACTTATTATAATGTACAATATGCTAATAGGATCAACAATAATGAACATGAGGAAGGAGATCAATTGTAACAGTAATTACATTGTCTAAAATCCCCTGAGTGTCACAGAAGAAGAATAGAATGGAATGGTATTTACAGCATTCACAGCACCATTTACAGAAGTAATATATTGGTACTGCTAAACATATCTTTTTAGACATTCTAAACTTGTATGATTTTTCAAGAACAAATTGATTCTACAAACTCCACTCACTGGAAACCCTAACACTTGGAGGACTTACGTTTTCAAGAAAGAGACCAGTATATGCAACGAGTATAGGCGTGAATGGATAAAAATTTGATTTGTTACAAAGGTCGCTCAGTTACATTTGGGAGTGTCAAAGACTTCAACCTACATCACACGAACTGATTCCAACAAAAAATCTGTAATTCTCCTGCTTCATATTTGGGGCATATGATTTAAATCTTAGCCTGGAGACTAGTTATCCTAAGGTTTTTCATGGTTTTACTCAGGTCTTCCCTGCAAATTCTGGGATCAGACCATGTCCACCTTCTTCCATATCCTTTCAAATTCATTATTCATTACTCATCTCATCATTTGATGCTAAGTAATCTGAACTACTGACAGTATCATTAAATAAACCACAAATAAATAAATACATACATAAACAATTTTTCGTCACATTCAGCATTTACTTACTTTAGTTCAGAGGTTCAAATAATGAAGAATTATCACTAGATGGAACTGAAATGGTGATGCATATATATTTATTTTCAGTGCTTTGTTAATCCCCGAGTATCACTACATTTTTAAGGTGGAATAAAGGTACCTTACATAAACTAATATAATTTCTACAAATAATAAATAAAATTAAATTCTACAGACCAACACACCATGACATTTATTTTATGCAAACAACGTAACAAATATGCATGTGTCAAAAACTCACCATTATCTCCTACAAATGTAAGTCGTCTTGTAATTCCATCTGATGAAGATTGGGTGTTAGCTTTGTCAGATGTATACCGCACATGATTTCTCTTGAAGGACAAACCTTTCCTAGCATTTCTCATAAAATTATGATTTTGTCTGAAGCATAAGCACTGTGAAGCATCAGACCAAATCCTCATACATTCTTCTTCTGTTCGGACATGGATATCTTTCTTAGCACCACTGGTTTTGTCTGTGTCTTTATCATTTTCTTGTATTTCTAAGGCGCAAAGAATATACTCGGCAATACATTTTACCTGATTACGTTCACAATTGGTTTTTCTTTGGTGTTCAGCATATGCAAGTGCATCACGGTAACATATGCTCACATCATCCTCTTCATCTGAATAAGAACATGACAATGGGGAAACTGTAGATTGAAGACCAGACACGACAAATTCCAGTTCATCACTAGTAAGCTCAATAAGCTTTGCTGCTACGATTACGGCGATTCGAGAGTGAACGAGATTAAAATCGACAGATGCGAATCTGGCGTCATCTTTAAAACTGCTGACAAGATCTTGGAGATGCCTAATTTCTGGATGAAGCATGTCAGGCACTGAATCACTAACCCGTACACTACGACCAACAACCGCGAGTCCATCAAACATTCGTTTAGCGAACACACAACAAGATTTTTCTACACATAAGAATGGGCTAAGACCTGGATTCAACAGAGTTTCATCTTCCATGCCAGCATTTGCATCCACTTTTCGATGACTGTACACATTTGATTTGGTCTTAAACGCATTCTCTACTAGTGGTTTAACTGGACTGGTGTCAGACAGACTGCACGCTTTAAAAGCAAGGCACAGATTTGACACTGGACTAATCTCATCATCAACTGACTGATTTTCACTATACTCTGTTAAAGATGATACACAACCATTCACTACACATTCTGAACTATCATAACACTCCTTGGTTGAATATGGTTTCTGTGCAGCCTCCTCAAATCTGTTCTTGAGATAAGCCTCAAGTTTCTGAAGCCCATCCTCAGAGGCCAAATTTGTAAATGTATCAAGAAATGGCCAATATTCATTCCAACCAACCATGAATTCCTCAGCCAGGTCCCTGTAAGAAATCACAGGCACAAAATATATTATACTTTCGGGCAAAGTAAAGCAGATATTTTCTTCCTTTGCATTATGCTTCATGGTCAACATTTTCTTTGGCCAATAACATCAAGCTACTAACTGAAACTGTTTGAGCAGGACACCATTCTACTACTAAAGCAAACATACTAATATTATTTCATGTGAAAATAGTAAAAACATTTTCTTGCATCCCATTATTTTTATATGGAAAAACTGACGAACACTGTCAACAAAACTGAATGAATAATAAGAGGCAGAGAAACAGCATAAAGTAGAATAAAACACGCATCTAAATACAGAAAGATAAAATGGAAGGAAAGAATAAATGGCTTTGTAATTTACCATCAACAATGCTTGATATTACTTATGATTGGCTGATGTGTGAGTAGTGGAGTCAGCATTTTCCTGTCAAACAGACTGCCTCGTGAGGTTCTAAATTTTAAAATGTATACATTCAGTAACAGTAACATATCATTTTGCTTCATAATCTAAACTTCATTTCAAATTACATATGCACAATATTCGGTTTTAGAGGTTAACTGGGACGTGCAAGGCTAAAGGTTCATATGGGGCACCAAATACTCTTGCCCTTTCTCAGGTCATGGTGCATTTATCTTATAATACATAAGAATATAACTGTTTGTTGAGTAAAATAATTTCTATATTTGAAGCTCTGACTTCAAGAACCACTTAGATTTGGGCAAACAGTGTCTCACTAAAGCAAAGTGAAAGAAACATAAGCTTGAAGTCGTCCGTATCTCCCACCTGCCAACTCTTTCTAATCCTTTCTCAACATCCAGCAGTCTAAATGCATGACAACTCAGACTTCCTGTATATGCCTGTCTGCAGGCATTCTGGTTTGGAGTCCGAGGCATCCGAGGAGGAGTCTTCCACTTCTTCCGGAACACGATTGCTTTTTCATGATTCATTGGTCCTGCATAAGCCCGGATTTCCATTCTTCCATTAAGTGGATCAGCTTTTAATTCCTGATGAATAAACATTTTAGAACAAACAGTAAATTAATAGAATGACGTCTCCTCTGGTGATGAGCCATGTTTGTATGAAGTTAATTTTCTGCATTTCACAGACTGTGTATGCCTCCAACACCAGAGACTGACAGGTTGATTTGATTGGTGATTGGGTGGGTGTAGTATAGATATATATGCACTGTCAGCTCATGGGGCCCAGTCTCCTTGATCAAGAATGGACCAAGGGGATAACAGTAGGTGGTGTATGGTGATCACCCTACCTAAAAGGACACAGTCCCTAGATTATTTCCTATAGAACTGAAAACTGAAACACAAAGACAAATAAAAATAACAAGAAATAAATTCAGAAGGCATTTAAAATATAATAAAGTCAAGATACAATTAAATAATGGAAAACAGCTATTAAGCACATAAAAACAGAACATCTACAAAAAAATTCAAAAAAGCTTTAATCAAGGTGTTTTGAGAGGAACACATTTAATCTGTACTCTTCGGTGTGAGGCAATATGATGACGAAAAAAAAAATTGTGACAAAACATTTCACGTTAAGTAAAAGATTTTACAAACTGTTATATTTGATAGTTTTGGTTACATATGAAGTACACACACAATACATGAGACAGAACATATAAACCTCCTAGCATCCATCAAATAAGCAGTGTGTGGGGTCTAAACATGGTAACAGAAGTAACTGTCAACATTCCTGCTAGAAATGAATCTCCAGACATCCTGTGAACACCCTGAATTGTCTCAGCTTCACTTTGAAATTGACACTTTGTCAACTACGTTCTCTGATATGAGAGAATTCTCTGACTAATTTAAATTTCTCGACAGGACCCTGCATAGTGAATACATGTGTAAAAACAATTTATTACCAACCAGAGGGCAAGCAGGAGAGAATGGATCACCAACAGTAGGCTGTACAGAATTATCCTCTGATCTAAGTACAGGAACATAAAACATGTCATCCAGTAAATTTGACAGTTTTTGCCTTAGACTTTCATCTGGAGAGGAAACACGACTGCAGATAACCTGGAAAAAAAGAAGAAGGAGAAATCATGAGTATGGTAAGTAAGATAGAAATAACGTTATGTACATATAACGGGTTACAGGAAGTAGCCACACTATTTTAATTGTTTCAGCTATGTAAAATGCTACATCTCAGCAAGCAGACTGGTCCTCTGGCAGCACTCCACATTTGTATTAGGGAGGTTAGCTAGTTTGAATCTTGACCAGTCTAATGACTATCTGGACTGTCATTTTTCTGTTTGTGAGTCTCTCCTGGCAATTTCATGGAACTGACATAAGCCATGACAGATTCCTATCTATTCACAATTCATAATTATCGTCACATCACATTCAATTATATCAAATTTCTAAACTTTAAAATGGAATCATATACTGTATATATATATATATATATATATAATAATTTCATTATCACTGACATCTCTAAACACTTTATGCAAAGTGTAGATCGTAAAAAAAGTTTATAAGTACATAAACGAGATCCTTGGTAAAACTCTAAAAGAAAGGCCTTCACAAATTCTTACAAACAATATTTTAAAATGTCAATGTGCTAAATACTTTATGATATACTTAATTTAATTTTTTATGAAAATCAATAACACTGGCTGTGAAATAAATTTCTGGGTTATATTATCACTTTTTTAACAAACTGAGAAATATTTTGGACCAACTAACTCCAAGGTAGAGGAATTTTCCTTAAAAATTTCTGTCATTCAAATAGTCAAAAAAATTCCCTCATTTCATGGAATTTGATGCACCATCACTTTTTCAAATAATACTTCTGACCAACTTCCACCTATGCCTTGACCTCTTGTCTTACGGTTTCCCAAACAAAACTTTGTACATATTTCTTGATTCTCCCATCATACTACATTCCCAACCAATCACATTCTTCTTAGTTGAAGCACAAAGAATAACATAAATATTTTATACCAAGTACTCACGCCTGAAGAATACTGTGATGTATATATGATAATGAAAATACATGTTACTTGCATCTCTTGGTGTTTGTCCATATTTATTCCTCGCATGTCTATCACATTGTGGATAAGACACCAATACATCTACAACTGAAAGAGCTCCCAATTTAACTGCAAAATGTATCGGAGTCTCATTGAGGGCCTTATCAGGAGTATTCAGGTAAAGATCCAACAAGATACGAGCTCGGTCCTGACAGTTGGCAGCATCATCATCTCCATACAGCAACTGAATAAATGCAACATTGCTCACTGTCTGTAGAATTAGATCACATATTTGTGCGTTACAAGCCTTGGCTGCTACATGCATTGCGTTATACCGTGAGCCTTCCTAAACCCGGAAAAGACAAAGAAACAGTAAATAAATTATTTAAATTTGATCATCTGTCATGTAAATGTGCAGTAATAGTGATTAAACATCACTTATGAATAATAACTGACAATTATGTACAATTCTCTGCTAGCGATATTCTATAGTTGCAGGTAATTATTGATAATGAATAGATTATTCACTTTTACCGTCAGGCACAACAAAGCATAATGATTTATAAGTTTATAGAGTAAATTACAGGTAACGTAAAATAAATAAATAATATATAAATTAAAGACTGTGACACATCTTAGTGTAGTTCCCAGTGGAATTAAGGTTGAAAGTACCCAGAAAAAATGGTAAATCCCCATAAGAGTTGAAATCAAAGAAGAACGTGAATGTTTTTCTGTTTTACATTTGGATCTCAAGATAAATGTCAAAGAACAACATTGAATTTTATTTTAATAAAAATGCACTGCAAAGCACACTCCAGTTCACACACTGCTGCTTGCTGGGAAAATCTTGAATATTGCTTCCTCAATATTTTCTTTGATTTATTTTATGCACTTTGTCTTTCAAGCTACCCCATAAATAAAAATCACACAGTGTGAGGTCTGGGAAACAACTTGGTCATAAACTTTCATTAATACATTTTTCACCAAACATGTCAGTTATTGTGGCCACAGAGTTATCGGTTGTGTTCACCTTTACTGAATCCTGCTAAAAGTAACCATACACCTCCTTTTTTTCTGTTACCTTAAGGAAAATCCTTTTCAAAATCTAATTAACATACCTTCCTGAGTGAAGACTACCCATAAAACAAAAACAGAGACAATTATTCACCATACACTGATTCCACACCAAACACCAACTTCTGGATGTTGAAGTAGAATATCATGAATGACTCCACGGTATTTTGAGCACCAGAATCAGTTATTTTGTGTGTTCATGTGTCCAATTAAGTAAAACCAGGCTTTGTCAGTAAAAAACAATACTTGTGGGTCAGTGAATCTTCATTCATTGTCTGGATAAACCAGTTGCAAAAATGTATTATTATAGCTGGGTCTCGTGGTTGTTACAGAAAAAGGCGAAGTTTCATTAATTTTATAGCAGTTCTTGCCAAGAAGACTGAAACATCATATTGCTAGACTTGATATACCAGTGATTTCTTGACAAATGCTCTAATCTTGCAATAGTATAATCAAGTTTTTCTTCTCTTTATTTTCTTATGCAATTCTAACCTATACTTTTGAATGTATTAACGAAACCTTGGAGAAATATCAACACCAGATAATTTTTGTTTTAAGTTCTCTGTGATATATACATAAGCTAAATTGGTTTTTACATAATTATCCAAATACAAAACAACAACCCTGTATCTTGAACACACAAATAACAGAGGAAAAAGAAAAAAACATTACTCATGCCAGTTGTCATAACCCTTTCTTAACCCATGGACTTAAAATTTTTTAACAAACTTTGGTTTCTGTATATAATCACCCATACAAGAGCCTGGATTTCATTTAGTCATTCATAGATGGCTCCCAACTACACATATAAAAATAAAAGAAACACCTAACTTCAAAATCCCCTGCTTCTGATGCTGACTCTTAATGTTGTGAAACCATTTTATTGCACAGAATGTTTTGGTAGGGCAGTCTGATTTATGTAGAATACTAACACACACATTTCAAAACTATTTACAAGAAAGCAACCTGCATACCTGAAGAATGGCTGGAGTATCTCCACTACTCACTAGGTAACGAGGATTACACCAGATGGTATTTGTGAATGTATCAGTGTCACCACATTCTATCACTTTCCTCAGCCAAACCAAATCCTGTGATTTTGGTGCTCTGAAAGGACTTGGTTTTTCGCCTATTACAGGACTGCTGGTTTCTAAATTTTCTGTTAACACAGATAAGGGAACTACAATTTCAGGAGCTTGAACTGCAAAATCCACAGCCTCCTGTCTTGTCTTAAACGATTTTAACCTCGCTTCCTTGTATTTCTTCATAATTTTCAGTGCTTCTGATTTGTCATTATAGACATGCAGAGTGTCTGAAAAATAAAGCAAAAATGTTTATATATACAAATGCTGCATAAATCTGTCAATGGAAATGAGTGGATACTGTATGGAAATTCAACAGACAGTAATTAACTATTTTACATCCAAAAGAAGATAATTAAAATAATGACAGGTATTAAAAGCAGAGGCTCTTGTAGAGAATTAGTTTGAAAATTTTCTACACTTTCATTTGCAAGTGAATAAATACTCTCCTTACTATCATTTATGGTGAAAAACCTGGACAAATTTCAAATAAATAAAGATGTACACAATCTAAACATAAGATGTAAATATGACCTTCAAATGCCAAATCCTAACCTCACTACATATCAAGAAGGAGTATATTATACAGGTATCAAGTCATTCAATAGTCTTCCACATACAATTAAGAGTTTAAATCATGATATAAAAGTAATCAAGTCTGCATTACCTCTTAACTTACTCCTACTCTGTAGATGATTTTACCTCTGTTGACAATTCTTAACCGTTAGGTATATCTATATGTAAACAAGGTTTCGTTGCAAGATTTGAGGTTTCACAGCGGTGAGAATGAAGATTTCTGTCGTCTGGGTTGTTGATCTATGTAGTTTAGTTCTTGTATTTAAAATTCATAAGTTCATATATAAGTTCTGTACTTATATTATTATCCGTGGAATGTAAATAAACTATATCTACAATTCAAAATCTTAAAACTAACTTTCGAATGCATATTCATTTATCTTTATATTTTACTTTACTTACCATCAGATTCCAAGACAGTGTCACTAGGTATATTTACACCGTAATACATTTCTTCAGAATTAGCAGTATTGCCGCGTCCTTCACATATAAAACGTTGCGTTTAAATATAAAAATCTACTCTACACATAACATTCATAAAACCCTTCTTAAAACAAGAACTTCAAAGGAGTCAAGGTAGGAAGACGTTAAATCAAAGCAGAAGCTTTATAAAACACGAATTCAACTGGTTTTCCGTTATGATGCAATTACTAATACCAACCACAGAGACCTACCAACCTCGGGATGATAGACACCATTTCACGGACTGTAAAATGCTATTACCTTTGGTAGTATATACATCATGCTGATGAAATCTAAGGTTCTCACGGCTTGAGTGCAATTGATTCAGTACTTGGGCATTCATATGCTAATGGAGGATTAAGTACAGGAGCTTATAAAAGTGTGAAGGAGTGAATTAATTGCATATATGAGGTTCTCACAGCAGTGAGCAGACATTACAATACAAAAGCAAACAAACAAAGAACTGAAAACATAACTGTACAATATTGATTTATTGCAAAATAACTCATAAGTAAAAAACTAAATGTTATAGATAAGTAAAATAATAATTATACTAAAAACAGTTTAATATTGGACAAAAAACATTCACAATAAAATGTCATACTAAGTAAACAATAAAAAACCATGATTATTGTTTAAAAAACTGACTGACCTCAGCAAGCAAAACACGATCTTTGTTAAAGATGTCGATGCTCCTACAGACTGCATTGGCAGCAGAAACACATCTGGCAGAGGGACTGGCCTTGAAATTACGTTGTACAGTAAAGGTAGAATAGTCTCTGATAGACCTAGTAGGTATGCAGAGACTAACTGTATCAACAACAGATGAGCAACTAATTTTGCCTTTAAAAATATTCACGAGGAATAGAGCATCCAAAAGCCTCCTCCTTGAATGTAACAATAAGAAATTTAATCTAACTAATATATCGTCATAATTATAGGCACAAACGCCATTAAAGAATCTAGCGTAACATAGGGCTACAAATTTCCTTTGAATCCTTTCCAATTTAAAGGAATCAGTATTAGTAATAGAGTTCCAAACAACGGAAGCATACTCAATTTTGGAACGGACTAAGGTACTGTACAAGACCAAAAGGCTATCAACAGTGGAGAAGGAAGAAGTAATGTACCAAATCAAACCTAGCATTTTCAAGCTCTGTGATAATATATAGTTGATATGCTGGTGAAAATAGAGCTTACAGTCCAGTAGAACACCGAGATCTTTAACACAATGGGAGCGTGCCACCTGGTTGTTACACAATTTGTAATTAAAATAAATACTGTTTGTCTTCTGGGTGAATGATATAACAGTCGTTTTACTTAAATTAAGTTGCATCCCATTCACAAGACACCAATTTTGCACTGAATGGATGTCGTCCTGCAACAGTTTGCAGTCATCAACATCGCTAATACTCCGATACATCTTTAAGTCATCAGCAAATAAAAGGCACTGTGAATTATGTATGGAGTCGCAGATGTCATTAATGAATATATTAAAAAGTAAGGGGCCTATTGTCTGTATTGAATAAGGTTACCTTTTGGAGTTCATTCATGTCCCGACCCATATTCAATATTAATGTGTCATCAGCATACATTAATGCTCTGCCTTGTGTTAGATGTGGGATATCATTTACATATAAAATAAATAGTAATGGACCAAGGACAGAACCTTGAGGAACTCCATATCTAACTGGAAGTCTACTTGACAAGTATTCTTTCATTTGATTGTTTGCTACATGTGAGACTTTTACTTGTTGTGTGTTCTGTTTGTGAGATAGGATTTAATTAGCTTATGTGGTATGCCAAACTCCATATTGGTATAATTTATCCATGAGGATGTTATGTTCAATACGATCAAATGCTTTTGATAAATATAATAGTACACAATTGCACTTTATTTTATTATTCAGATTTTCAATGATTGCAGCAATTGCATCATTTGATGATTTATTTTTCCTAAATCCAAACTGAGATTTATTAAGGATATTGTGTTTATCTAAGAAAGAAGTTAGCTGAATAGCTACTATCTTTTCCAGAACCTTTGAAAGGGTTGGAACAAGCGTAATTGGACGACAATTATTTGCATCTTCTTTCGCCCCCTTTTTCTTTTATGCAACACTACAGAGGTGAAATGATGTACAGAAATTAGAAGAACAGAGTTTAAGTACTTGAAATTTCAGGTTCTAACAGCATTTTGAATATGTTGATGCCAGAAAATGCTGTGAGAACTTGTTAGGATTCAAAAGTTCCTAAGAAGCATTTACTCCCACCGTTGTCAAAGCTGATGATGTAGGCAGTAGTTTCTCTTAAGTGTAAGCAGTTACATGGCTTAACCTTAAGTTATTTACTCTTTCAAATTCAATATCTGGGCCATTTTTAAATATAAAATTACCAAACAAACGATGATTGAAAGATGAACTGTCAGACAGCACACAGCATGCTTATTTCAAGAAATGTGGCCCTTACATGACATTTATGTTTACATTTTTAGAAATACTGAGAATGTTATCATTATTATTGATCATTATGCCACTGACAAGGAATCTAGCTGAAATAAGGTTGTAAATACTTCATTTCTGACATACACAATACATTATGCAACCCTATGGGCAAATGTTCAGATTTGAAACACTAAACATACACCTGTGACAAAGTTGGTGGAAGTTCAGCTGAACACAGCTTACAGATAGCAGATGTTAAAGAGATGGATCACTACACAGAAGTTGAGTGAACACTGAATGTACAAAATTATTTATTTCCTTACACAATCAACAGTTATTTCACAGATCCACCTCGCAATTTATGCCACCAGTGTAATAGAGGTTCCCTCTTCTGCCAAATATATGCATTACCCCAATAACTCCAAGCACTGAAAGAGAAGAAAGACAGTCAATACTTCTGCAGGCAGCTTCTGCGACAGGCTCAGCCTTCAACGTGAGATAAGTTATAATATTATCACAGTTTCCTTGCCACAAAGTGTAGATAATGAAGCCCATAGCTACTATAACATTATTTCATTTTTATGTGAGGATCAAGCAAGTCTAGGAAAGAGCCACACATACAAAGTGGTACCTGAATGGTCATAAAACTAGCTTAAAATCACAATTTTAATAATTCTGTAATATTTATTTTTATTTTAAGCATAAGTAACCTATTTCATCATCATCAAACAGTCAAGGAGTTTGGTCTTATTGACCTGTTCTGATCTCATAGTCTAAAAGCCTCTTCTGTGGTCTTCCAGGGTTTCTTTGTCCACAGTGTGTGTAGTTTTTAATAATTTGGGAAGTCTGTCTCTCTGCATTCTGTTAACATGTTGAAGCCAATTGTTTTTATATTTCAAAATCTTGTCTAAAATGGGTTTTGTTTTTAACTCTTTAAGTGTGTCTTCATTTCTTTTATAGGCCATCCAAGTGTACTTTGCAGTGCATCTCATAAATTTCATGTCAGCAGCTGTAATTCTGTTTTTGTCCTCTTTTTCATTGTCCAGTTTTCAATGCCATATAAAATTGTTGGTAGTGCCAAAGTATTATATATTTTTATTCTAGTTCGTTTTTGGACTTCTGATGGTTTAAAAATCATGCTGATAAAGCCAGTAACTTTCAGGAATTCTGAAAGTTTGATATCTATGTCTTTTTCTGCTTCATATGATAGGGAACAACCAAGGTAATTAAAAGTGTTTATTTGTACAATAATTTTGTTGTCTATTACTATTTTACTTCTTGTTGGTTCTCAGCCACAGAATGCCATTGTCTTTGTCTTTTCTGTTGAGATCGTCACCCTGTATTTATTTATTAACTTATTCATCTTATAAATTGATATTTGTAAATCTTTTCCTGAAGTTGAGATTAGTACTTGGTCAATAGCAAAAAGGATTGTTTTTAAGCTTGTATTCTTGAGATTGGAAATCCTTTTATTTTTTCTGTTTCCCAAACATGTTGTATTTCATTCAAGTATACACTGAACAAAGTTGGGGATAGTGGACACCCACGATTGATTGGTGAAGATACAGATAACTTGGAATTAAATTTGGTCTTTATTTTATTGTCTGTATAAATATCTAGTATTGAAGTAACTTACTTTTAAATTATAACTTTAAGTATAATTAATTCTAAAGAGTTCTGGTAGTGGTATGTTACTATTAGTACTGGGTTTCCAGACTTTTTCCATGGTCTAGTATTCCAAAGAGAATGTTTCAGATGGTGGATCTGCTTCCATCCTCAAGTGACAGATGCCACATTACACTTGCAACATTCCTTATGAATATGAAAGATGATATGTTGGTGAATCAGGTAGACAGCAGTATAATTCTCAAAACATGCACACTATCTCAAATAATCAAAACTGGTCCAACATATTTATGAAGATCAGTGGACAGGTTAGGATAAAGCTAGGATTTTGCAGATCAAAACTAACAGCAGGAAAATTAAACACAAGACATTGGCACACATGGTGTGTATGACCAATTCGATCAGCCAACCTAGTTATGAGAACAATCAATCAGCAAATAGATTTGCAAGTTACAGGGCAGTCCAACAGGCCATGATGGGTTATTTAAGGTTCTGTATGTTCTGTGGGTGGGTACTAATGACGAGCAGGTATTATCTAATCATGCCAATTTGAGTGTTCAAATCATCAATGTTTCTGGCTTATGTTCTTTGTTTGGTTTTAATGATTTCTGATTCTGTCTTCATGAGTATTCCTATTTTTTTTGTTAATTTTTCTTATTACTTCCTGCTGAAAAAATCTGATCACAGTGACATATAACGTTTCAGTTGACTTATTATGTCCCAACAGGAGAAACTACATAAATTCAAGCTGATGTGATGGAGAACTTGACCATTCTCCACCCATGCTCAAACCATGTTGTTAGAGTTTAGTCTTTTTTGTTCAATGCTTGTGTTCCTTGCAATCATGACAGAGTGTAATGTATAAGTGCAAGTATAAGCATGTATATAATCAGAATTATTTTTGTTAAACACATACTCCTATAATGTTTATGCTTTGAATCTCCTTTGGAGGGTCACTGACCCAGTCACACCAATTCCATGCAACAATCTGATTAATTTGCAACTTGAAAACACAAGTTAATTCTCGCAGTCCTTCAATGAATGCTGTTTAATCAATAATCAACCATAAAGAAATGTTGTTCAAGAGCGTACGGTCTACAGCATTTTTAGTAATTTCTAATTTTCAGCTTGATAATGTAAAAGAAAAAAGGTACAATAAGTATCGCCATGTTTTAGTCATTTATCAACAGTGATCGTGAAATATTTTAGTAGAGCGTTATCACAACAGAAAATTAAAATATCATTTACATCAAAGGAAGAAGCAGATCAGTTCTGAATATGGGTTCCATCTTATTTTTATCGCCCTCCACTGGCCCTTTACCTTTAGTAGGGGCTCGATTTCCACTAACAACATTTCGCAGATAACATTCAAGAACAATGTCAATCATCGGTCATCAGAAAGAGAAAGGTATCATTCACAGAAAATTTTGATTTCCTTAGGCTCGTCAGAACAAAATTCCGAGCTATTTGCAAACATCTTGAAGAAACAAACGTTCTCTGGTAAACTTTATGGAACATTATTAATCAAGACTTCGCTCTGGGTTTAAAGAGATTATGATCCTACAACACTTGTTCATATTAGCAAATGTCAGAATGGAGTAACACTTGTAACCGACGTCTAAAATATTTATTGTTTCTGCAGATTCGTTTGCGTAAATGTAAGTCGCGTGAGTGTTCCTAGATGGAGGCTGTATACACTGTTCGTTTTTGTGTGAATTATTTTTAAGTTCACAGTAATCTTGTTGTGGAACAAGCATGTTCTTTGTTGTTCTGATAATTTTAAAGCCTGTACATTAATTTTAGTTCATACAAATTCACTACCAGAAAATACACAAGGAAAGAAACAAAAGTATACTTGTTTCTTCATGCATTATCAATGACAGGTTTTTCACACTACTGTTTAAAAAATGTTAATTCTTGTCTTGTTGGCTTAAGGATGAAAAGTATTGGGTTTCTAAAGTGTAACTTTTTTTGATTGCCTAATATGCAAAATCAAGGTTCTTAATGAACTTTCAACCATAACACAAATATAACTGCAACAGTCACATCAACTTATGGAAACTGTGATACAGCCATTCTTTATGAATTCAGAAGCTGAACAATTTATACTAATTGGGAAGGAGGATTCAAACAAATCAGGGAGGAACAGGCATCTTGTTAGATCCAAGAACAGAACAGACTACACAGCACATTTACTGAATACCATAATAAGTGCAAAACTGCATTAAAGCTACAATTTGTTCATGAACATTTTGAAACTTAACCACCAAATCTGAAAAAACTTTTCCTGCTATACTAATTGCAGACAAATTAGAAATGAATCAAACTCATTTTTTTACATCAATGCATGAAATTTCTGTGGGACATGGTCCTCAGAGATGGGCTGGCACTGTCAGAGAACTGTGTAAGTTAACTGACTGGAGTCAAATGCTGAGTCAAATTACTGTTCATTTTTTATTTTCAAACATTATTTAGAGGCAGGGTTCTTTTCCTGTCAGTATGGTATGCAACAGTATACCATACTCATACCTCCTTTCCCATAAAACAGAAGAATACATAATAATAGCATATATTGGTGAAAAAATTGAAGCTCCCTTACCTGAGTACCAGTGCCTTGTCTACTAGACAAAAGCAAGATACTGCTCAGAAGTAGTTATACATCCAGCGGTAGCAGGAATGTAAAATAACAGCATGTGAGTGGTCTGGCACATACATATAGGTTAAAAGATATGGTTATGAATCATGTGATATGACATTATTATAAAGTTACCTAATAATGGGGTGACAATTTTAAATAGAGAATTAAATGATAAACAGACTGTCAAATTATATGCCCACAAGTGAGGGCATTTTATTTTATATTGAAACAAACAATTTTCTATTCAGTGAAACTAGAGCGCTGAATGGTAGATACTTTGCCTCGTGTGTGTGCTTGTATCAGTATACATGTGTTACTGTGTGTATATAAAAATTATAAAAAAATGTCCTTATTCTAACACTCAGGTGTCCCTGTGGTGTGTGTACCCATTTCTTGTGCTGGAAATTGCTCGGCTAGTCTTCTTGACCACCAGCTTTGTTATTGCCATGTTACTGGTAAAGGAGAACATTGCAGACCTTGGTTTACTTATTGGCGGCTGCTGTTTAGGAGGCTTTGTCTTATGTAAGTTCTAGAAATCCATCGTACAAGAATTTCATTCAATATAGTGTGGTTGTACAGTTTTTTATAATAGGTTAATGTGATGTGCTCCTTATGATGTTGATATTGCTCATAATTTTTAGTTCAGTGTTTTAATTACAAAAAGTTTAAATCAAAAATAAATAGGTATCAGAGTCCTTTAAATATTATATCTACATTTCATTTCTATTTATAAAAAAATCTATCTTATATTCTTTGATATGCCTCTCACTTAAAGCTATGATGTAAAGACCCAGTATACCAAGAAAATGATTAACAATCAGCTTCAGACTTACTGCAGTGAAAACCTCAAATCCTACAATCTTTATTATTCTTGCATTAAAACTTGAAACCTATATGTGGAGGTATTGTCAAATTATCATCATTCATTGACATTTACACGTGGTTCAATTATCGTATGATAAAGTATTCTCCATTCTTCCATGTTTTTTCATAAAAACGTTTTCATTTCTCTTACTGTATAATTTCATCAGTTTGTTTTCACACCAGTCATGTATTCACAGTCTTAATTTTTTGTGCTCTCAAAGAATGCTGCTGTCATCTGTGCATATTGTACATCTCCACCACATTATACTCCATTTCACTTCACTAATTCTTTTCACAATGTTACTAAGTTTTTACCTGCAGATCTTGCCTAATATCTTGTTTTCAGATATTCAGGTCAGTCTGCTATGTACAGAAAGACATTACTCCTTTCAAAGCCTTGAAATTAGGAATATTACATTTTTTGGGACTTAAGGTTTCCTGGCAATAAAAATATGGAATTAAATAAAATGTTAATTATCTACTAATTTCCTTCTTGCCGGTTACAGTGGCCACACAGTCTGGGGCGTGGGCTTTGTGCTCTCAGACACTGGGGCCATGGGTTCGAATCCCACTCAAGGCGTAGATGTTTGTCCATGTCTTTCTGTGATGTTCTGTTCTGTGTACAGGTGGACTGATCACTCATCCAAGGAGTTCTATCAAATGTCTAAATAGATCAATAAATCTCTGAAAGGAGGCCCCTATGCTCAACATAGGAATGAAAAGGGCATAAAGAAAGAATTTCCTTCATCTTGTCTTCCCCCAAACTTCGATGCAATCTTAAGGTGGAAGTAAACACAAAAATCTGCTGTTTTGTTTAATTCAATCCTGTTCTCCTTTCCTTCTCTAATTTAAGGTATATTCACAAAATGAACACTAAAAACTACAAATTAATCTCTTGTCCTTCTAACCCCTTCTAATTTGAATTATTTTGGCAGATAGTAACTATAACAAGTAGCTAATTTAGACAGCAACATTTTCATGTTCATGCAGATGCCTGGGTGTTATGATGTAAAAGTGTCCAGACTCACAGACAGTGTTTGAAAGTGAGATTTGAGGTTTTCACATTGTGGCGAGGATGATGTTCTTTTTGGTTCTGGTGCCATGTGGACTGGCTGATAGATACCAGTGTTTCGGAGAAGCATACTGTCTCCATATTCAGAGCCGAAGTGACAATGCATTGTCCAAGTGGGGAATAATGTGCCCACAGTACATGTTACTTCATTTGTTTGCAGTATTTCTCTTCTACCAGTGGTCTGTGTCCTGAGCTTCATACAGATTGTGAAGGAACTTGAGCTGGTGCATAAGATGGGTCACTATGAAGAAGGCAAACTGAATTTTCATAAATACCAGTGCATGAATGTACTGGAGCTTGGGGCAGAACGTTATCCAATGAGTGAAGATTTTGTACCAGTTGCAGACTTCAGTCGCCACTATAATAAGAAATCAATTAATGAGAATATTCGTTCAAGATTTAGCATAGATAGTGATTATAATAATGTAATGGCCAGACCTGTATATTAGAGTAAGTCCTTGCACATTTCAGTATGGAGTCAGGAAATTCAAATGAAGACATCTGGTTCTCTACAAAATGTTTGCACTGCTTTACTGTGCAGGTAACTCTTATAATTTGTCAGCACTGTCACCTTCTATCTCAGTGCATGTTATCCAATGTGTGGTCATGCTACATGCTGCACCTTCTCACTGAGTGTGAAATTTTATAAAAGAGACAAGTCTGTGAGGAGACTTCTTTGTTTTCTTGCAACATCTGTTTGAAATTACAATTCAGTAGTAGAAAATAGGTATATGCAGCGAACTGAGGGATGACTAACACAATTCCTCAGAGAACTATATAGGACAGAATATGTTGGAAAAGGGGATTAGAGGCTATCAACATGAAGATGTTTAAAACTGAAAGTTCTTTATTATTAAATAAAACCACTATTATACAGAAACTTTTACACTCACTGTCCAACTGGGTAGCAGTCCTTACAGTTCCAGCCTCCAACACATAAACAAAAGCTAAACCATGTTTTGTATTTTAAACAGCAGTGGAATTTTTTGTATGATATTACATGTTTGGCAAACCATGTATAATCATATTTTCCATGTTCAACCAATAATTGTCCATATTTATTTTCACACATATAATGGAATGTGTTCTTTTCTGTATGCCCATTTGTTAGAAATTAAAATATAATTGCAACATGTGACATCTTTCTATTCTTAGTATTAATTTTTATAGCAAATAAAACTATTAAAATCTGTAATACATCACTGCTTATTTTATTTCAAACAGGTGAAACCTCTTTATTGTTAACAGTATGTTGTACTTTAAGTGTTTTTATATAGAATTTATCAGAAACTACTTTTATTAACTTTTCCTATGTAAGTACATTTCTGATAATGTTCTAGCTGGACTCATATTCTTTTTCTAATGTCTGCCTTATACTGCAGTATATATTATGTACCACAGTTGTTACAGTGTTGTGTACTTTAGAAAACATTAATAACAACACTTTCCAATAAATTCTACATAAAATAACACTTTGTATACTACAATATAATAATAACACAGTTCTCACTGCAGTGCTCGCCACAGTTCTCACTGCAGTCCTCGTCCCAGACTCCACTACAGTGTTTCCACCATTCCTCACTGCAGTGCTAGTCCCAGTTCTCACTGCAGTGCTCGTCCCATTTCTCACTGCAGTCCTCGTCCCAGTCCTCACTGCAGTCCTCATCCCATTTCTCACTGCAGTCCTCGTCCCAGTTCTCACTGCAGTCCTCATCCCAGACCCCACTGCAGTGTTTGTACCAGTACTCACTGCAGTCCTCGTCCCATTTCTCACTGCAGTCCTCGTTCCAGTTCTCACTGCAGTCCTCGTCCCAGACCCCACTGCAGTGTTTGTACCAGTCCTCACTGCAGTGCTCGTCCCAATTCTCACTGCAGTCCTCGTCCCAGACCCCACTGCAGTGTTTGTACCAGTCCTCAGTGCAGTCCTCGTACCATTTCTCACTGCAGTCCTCGTCCCAGACCCCACTGCAGTGTTTGTACCAGTCCTCACTGCAGTGCTCGTCCCAGTTCTCACTGCAGTCCTCGTACCAGTTCTCACTGTAGTCCTCGTCCCAGACCCGACTGCAGTGTTTGTACCAGTCCTCACTGCAGTGCTCGTCCCAGTTCTCACTGCAGTGCTCGTCCCAGTTCTCACTGCAGTGCTCGTCCCAGTTCTCACTGCAGTCCTCGTCCCAGATCACACTGCAGTGTTTGTACCAGTCCTCACTGCAGTCCTCGTCCCAGTCCTCACTGCAGTCCTCGTCCCAGTTCTCACTGCAGTCCTCGCCCAGACCCAACTGCAGTGTTTGTACCAGTCCTCTCTGCAGTCCTCGTCCCAGTTCTCACTGCAGTCCTCGCCCAGACCCCACTGCAGTGTTTGTACCAGTCCTCACTGCAGTGCTCGTCCTATTTCTCACTGCAGTCCTCGTTCCAGTTCTCACTGCAGTCCTCGTCCCAGACCCCACTGCAGTGTTTGTACCAGTCCTCACTGCAGTGCTCGTCCCATTTCTCACTGCAGTAGTCGTTCCAGTTCTCACTGCAGTCCTCGTCCCAGACCCCACTGCAGTGTTTGTACCAGTCCTCACTGCAGTGCTCGTTCCACTTCTCACTGCAGTCCTCGTCCCAGACCCCACTGCAGTGTTTTTACCAGTCCTCACTGCAGTCCTCGTCCCATTTCTCACTGTAGTCCTCGTTCCAGTTCTCACTGCAGTCCTCGTCCCAGACCCCACTGCAGTGCTCGTCCCAGTTCTCTCTGCAGTCCTCGTCCCAGATCCCACTGCAGTGTTTGTACCAGTCCTCACTGCAGTCCTCGTCCCATTTCTCACTGTAGTCCTCGTTCCAGTTCTCACTGCAGTCCTCGCCCAGACCCCACTGCAGTGTTTGTACCAGTCCTCACTGCAGTCCTCGTCCCATTTCGCACTGCAGTCCTCGTCCCATTTCGCACTGCAGTCCTCGTCCCATTTCTCTCTGCAGTCCTCGTCCCATTTCTCACTGCAGTTAAAACCAACCAACCAACCAAAAAGCTAACTGAGGGCGGAGGCCTGCGCAAGCGCAAGCATCGTCCCTACCTAGGTGAAACCATTCCTGCACACAAGGCGCATTGCTGGAAATGGTAAACAGTCTTAATATAAGAAACGGAAATTTTGCTATCGCTAACAGGGTTACGTCGTGGCGGGAGTCTCGACCATTCAAACTGGGATCCGTTGCTGCTGATGGGAGGTCATCCCGTCAGGCAAGTTGTCCAAAGGAATTTGGTTGGTTGGATCTCCGGGGTTTGAACCCAGAGAGGGAGGGGCCGTTTCGGCTGAAGGCCTCTGCGGCATGGGGGGAAGATCACTTCAGCTGATGGCCTCCGTGATCGGGGTGGGGGTGGCGGGCCGTGCCCCTATTAAGTTATACCCTGGCATTCGCCTTACAACTGAGGAAAAGCACGGAAAACCTCAGTCAGGGTAGCCGAGTAGTCTAACCACTCGTTGTGCCGACTTGGCCGTCTTTTGGGGACGGCCTCGGCTGGCCTGCTGAACATCGGTCGCCCTCGGTTGCCCTTGGGCGACCTCTGGCAGCCCTCGTTCGACACGAGTCCCACTGGACACAACCAAAAAGCTAACTGAGGGCGGAGGCCTGCGCAAGCGCAAGCATCGTCCCTACCTCTCTCCAGGCTGTGCCGGTGGGGATCTCGTCCACTCCCAATCCTCCACTCAACTGGCCTCCTACCCTCACTGCAGTTACCAACCAAACCAACCAAAAAAGCTAACTGAGGGCGGAGGCCTGCGCAAGCGCAAGCATCGTCCCTACCTAGGTGAAACCATTCCTGCGCACAAGGCGCATTGCTGGAAATGGTAAACAGTCTTAATATAAGAAACGGAAATTTTGCTATCGCTAACAGGGTTACGTCGTGGCGGGAGCCTCGACCATTCAAACTGGGATCCGTTGCTGCTGATGGGAGGTCATCCCGTCAGGCAAGTTGTCCAAAGGAATTTGGTTGGTTGGATCTCCGGGGTTTGAACCCAGAGAGGGAGGGGCCGTTTCGGCTGAAGGCCTCTGCGGCATGGGGGGAAGATCACTTCAGCTGATGGCCTCCGTGATCGGGGTGGGGGTGGCGGGCCGTGCCCCTATTAAGTTATACCCTGGCATTCGCCTTACAACTGAGGAAAAGCACGGAAAACCTCAGTCAGGGTAGCCGAGTAGTCTAACCACTCGTTGTGCCGACTTGGCCGTCTTTTGGGGACGGCCTCGGCTGGCCTGCTGAACATCGGTCGCCCTCGGTTGCCCTTGGGCGACCTCTGGCAGCCCTCGTTCGACACGAGTCCCACTGGACACAACCAAAAAGCTAACTGAGGGCGGAGGCCTGCGCAAGCGCAAGCATCGTCCCTACCTCTCTCCAGGCTGTGCCGGTGGGGGTCTCGTCCACTCCCAATCCTCGCTCCGCTCTCAACCTCTTCTCAAAGCCGATTCTGTGGCCTCTCACTGCAGTTAGCCAACCAAACCAACCAAAGAAGCTAACTGAGGGCAGAGGCCTGCGCAAGCGCAAGCATCGTCCCTACCTAGGTGAAACCATTCCTGCGCACAAGACGCATTGCTGGAAATGGTAAACGGTCGTAATATAAGAACGGAAATTTTGCTAACGCTAACGGGGTTTCGTCGTGGCGGGAGCCTCGACCATTCAAACTGGGATTTGTTGCTGCTGATGGGAGGTTATCCTGTCAGGCAAGTTGTCGAAGGAATTTGGTTGGTTGGGTCTCTGGGGTATGAACCCAGAGGGGGAGGGGCCGTTTCGGCTGAAGGCCTCTGCGGCATGGGGGGAAGATCACTTCAGCTGATGGCCTCCATGATCGGGGGGAAGGGTGGCGGGCCGTGCCCCTATTAAGTTATACCCTGGCATTCGCCTTACAACTGAGGAAAGCACGGAAAACCTCAGTCAGGGTAGCCGAGTAGTCTAACCACTCGTTGTGCTGACTTGGCCGTCTTTTGGGGATGGCTTCTTCTGGCCTGCTGAACATCAGTCGCCCTCGGTTGCCCTTGGGTGAACTCTGGCAATCCTCATTCGGCACGAGTGTCTTCCGAGTTGCCGAACTAAGGGGTTCCCCACACCAGCTAACCTCGAGTCAAACCTCTCAGTTAGTGCTCTGATGTGGTCGGCAAAGAAAGGGACCCCCAGATCCTCATGTATTTGCCTGTTACTAACGTACCAGGGCGCGTTAGTAACAATTCGAAGACACTTGGATTGCAGAACTTGCAGCTTCTGGACGTGGCTGTGGGCAGCTGACCTCCAGATCGGGCATGCGTAATCCATTATGGGACGGATGAGCTGCTTATAGAGTAGTACACCGTTCCTGATTGACAGGCCACTTCTCCTATTGATAAGCGGGCCTAGCACACCTAATCGTTGCGCTGCCTTCTTTCCCACTTGGTTGACGTGCGCCGACCAAGTAAGCCCGGCGTCAAGGGTGACCCCCAGATACTGCGCTGTTTTGACCCATTGGATCGGCTGTCCGAGGAACTGCACTGCTCGGGGCTGTTGGATGTGTCTTCTCGCGGAGATGAAGAGAACCGCGGTGCTCTTCGAGACGTTGATAGCAATCCTCCAGGCCCTGAGCCAGAGCTCAAGTCTACTGAGGTAGGTCTCCAGATACCTGACGAGAAGCGTTGGGCTACGGGACGTGGCTACTAGAGCCGTGTCGTCCGCGTATTGTGCTAACTCGACGTGGCGGGACGGTGTGGGTATGTCGTTGACATACAGACTGAAGAGCACAGGGGAGAGAATTCCGCCCTGCACAACTCCAGCCCGCATGGTACGACGTGTGGACGTGGCCGACTGGAAGGATGTCTGGAATGTCCGGTCAGCGAGGTAGGAAGAGATGGTTTTTACCAAGTACGACGGGAAGTTGAGGACGGTCAGTTTGTATAGGAGGCCTTGGACCCAGACTGTGTCGAAGGCTTTGGCCACGTCCAGGAAAACCGCGCCGGTTAGCCGCTTCTCATCAAGGTTTCTGTTGACCCTTTCGACGAGGCGAGCCAGCTGTAACGATGTGCTGTGTCTGGGTCGAAACCCAAACTGCTCGTCGCGCAGCAGCCCGCGTTCACTGACCTCGTGTAGGACCCTCGTTAGTAGGATTTTCTCGCAGAGTTTGCCGACCGTGTCGAGAAGACTGATGGGTCTATAGGAAGAAGGTAGCGTGGGGTCCTTCCCCGGCTTCAGTATGGACACCACTCGAGCGTGTTTCCATGCCGAGGGGAAGTGTTGCCTGCGAAGGACCGCGTTGAACACTTTCGTGAGAAAGGTTACCGCGCGTCGTGGAAGATGTTTCAGGACCCTGTTCGGTATACCGTTGGGGCCCGGAGCCTTGCCAAGCTTGAGTCCCTTGATGGCCTGGGCGACCTCCGATGGACTGGTTAATTTTGGTTCATTTACAGGGGTATACTCGTATGCTCGCATCGCCTCGTTAACCATGTCAATTGTAGTCAGGTCCGACGGGTAGTCTACCGGCTGGAACTGGACCTCAAGGCTGTCGGCTAGGGCTTCTGCCTTCTCGAGGTTCGAGAGAGCCAGTCCTCCCATCACTAAGAAGGGGGGCGACGGAGTGGGGACTCGCATCACACGCTTGGTCATTTTCCAAAGCGACTGGTCCTCGCAGTCCAAGGATTCGAGCGTGTCGCTCCACTGTTCGTTCCGCCACTCGTTGAGACGATAGGTCACCGATCTCTGGAGTCGATTGACCTGGGTCTTAAGAGCGGGGTCTCTTGTGACCTGCCATCGCCTCCTCAGCCGGTTCTTCAGGCGTATTTCATCTCGAATACTAGCGGGTAGAAGCGGTCGCCTGTCAATGCGGGGTCGAAGCTTGGGAGCGGACGCTGCTGTGGCTTCCAGGATAGCACTGGTCAGCTCCTCGACGCACTTGTCAATTTCTTCCTCGTCGTTTACCACGGGGTTCCCCGGTAGTCTGCTTTCGAGGCAAGCCTGGAATGCAGACCAGTCCATTCTCGCGAAGTCCGGGCGATCAGGCAGGTTTTGAAAGGACGATCGGCACGTGGTGTCGACGAGGACGGGCAGGTGATCTGAGCTGAGTGCGGGGCAGACAGTCAGGTGCACCGGTAGGACGAAGTCCTTGATGAGGACAATATCAAGGACGTCAGGTGTGGCGTTGTGTGTGTAGGGAGCCGTGGTTGGAGAATCCGGCCCGTAGATGAAGCAGGAATTTCTGTTGGCGTAATCACGCAGGAGCGAGCCCCTAGTAGAGATAAGGCTAGAATTCCAGTCCGTGTGTTTCGCGTTGAGGTCACCAGCCAAGAGGACCGGGAAACCCCCGCTCAAGCACTCGGTCAGGTCCGACTCTATCCATGGCCGGGTGGGTGCGAGGTATGCCGCCACTAGCTTGACTTTCCTGGTTGCCAGTACCAGGTGAATGGCGGTTGCTTCTAGTTGTTGTAGACCCGATACCGGCACAGGGTAATGATCAATGCCCCTGCGGACAAGGATCGCTGTGCCACCCCCTAGCGTCGGGCGGTCCGTACGGTGGCAAACGTAGTTCGCGAACCTCAAGGCCCGACCCGACGTGAGGTGCGTCTCGTTCAGGAGGCAAACATCGACTCCGTAGTCACCGAGGAACTGCTCCAGCTCCAGCTTCCTGTCGCGGACACCGTCGGCGTTCCAGTAAGCCAGCCGCAAGGCCTTGCTACCGTGTCCTCTAGGCCGTGCAGTCATTGTCGGCCATGAAGAGGAGAACGGTTTTGAGGAGGGCTCGCGGACGAGACCCCCCGGGGGGAGTGAATGGATCGCGGCGAGGAGACGTCGTGTCAACTCAATGCAGACCCGTGGTGAGAGGGTTTCCAGGATATCTGAGATGTCCTGGAGCGGTGATTGACCCTTGGGTGGGGTGGGGTCAGTCTTCTTGAGAGCAGGTGCTGTGGGATTTGCCACCGGCGCCACAGGACAAGCGGGCTTGGCACGGCCGCCCTTGGGGATAGTCTGCCGCTCAGTCTGTACAATGGCTCCAGTTGGTGTTGGGGCGGGGTTCTTCATAGCCGCAGCCTTGACGACGCGGCCACCACGGACCACGTGGTTCCACCCAGGGCCCAAGTTCTCCTGCTCGAGGGAAGGCTTAGCTAGCGCCGATTTGGGCGCTGGCAGGCGCGTGGAGACGTCGTCCTTTCGGCCGCGATCCCCTTTCGCACGCTGTGCAGCGGCCGTCTTGGCTTCCTTCCACTTACTGCAACCTCTATAGTTCGCAGTGTGGTTGCCTCCGCAGCTGCAGCACTTAAGTTGTTGCTTGGGGGTGGCACACGACCCGGATGGGTGAGCGTCCCCGCAGGCCACGCACCTGGATGCATAACCGCAATTCCGCTGCGTGTGTCCGAAGCGTTGGCACCGTTTACACTGCATGGGCCCCTTCGGTGCAACATATGTTTCTACCTTGACCCGCAGACCGCAGATCTCAGTAAGGGAACGCACTTTCGCCACGTCGGGGCCTCGTGCTACCGACACTATAAAGTGTGGCGTAAGGGGACGGTCACCGTCCTGGTCCATGGCCCGGCGCCTCGATCGCAGTTGCATGACCCCCTGCACAGCAATGTGCATGGCGGCCAGCTCCTCGCGTACCTCGGCCTCGGGCATGCGCACGCCCAGGTTTTTAATCAGCAGGCGCACGCACCGATCCTCAGGGAGGGAGAATGTGTGAAAACTCACACCCTCGCCCTCATCGAGGGACCGTAGGACCCTGACGGTGGCCCGGAACCCGTCGGCGGTCTCAGGCACAAGAGCCAGAAGGTCTCCCTTCATCTGCGCCACGATCCCGCAGGCCAACTCCGCGCGAATCCTATGCAGGAAGCTGCGTACGTCCTTCACCCCAGAGACGTACACCGGGGTTTTGTTACGGCGCTCCCCCGGAGCCGTTTTTTCCACTTGAGCGTTGGAAGAAGAAGCGGCGTCAGATGACACACCATTGAGCGGCCCGGACAGGTCCCCAGTCACCTCCATCGAGGAAGAGGGTCCCGGCTGGGAGCCGGGTCCCTTGGCTGAGGGCTGCACTGTCCTGCTCATGGAAGCGGTGGATGATGTTGCTGCTACCGACGGGCCATCGGGCCGATGAACTTTTGCCGGTGCCGGCAGAGAAGGTGACTGGGCTCCGGACAGTGGCCTGGGCGTCGGGCGCCTGGATGCGGGTTCCAACGAACCGCTCGAATTGGACAAGTCCAACTCTTTGGCTTTCCTCTTGCCAGTGTTGGCTCGAGTAGGCCCTCCGACCACGGTCGTAGCTGCTGTATTTAATGCTGCTGCCACTGCTGCCCGCTGTCTTTGCTTTTCCGCCGCGATGGCGTCCAGGATCTGCTTCTGGACCTGTTGGAACACTTCAGGGAGGTGGGCCTTCAGAAAGGCCAGCTCACCTCCTTCCATGTCTCTCAAACTTTGTTCAATTGTAAGAGACCACGACGTCCACGTCACACATTTCTCAAACTTTGTTCAATTGTAAGAGACCACGACGTCCACGTCACAGATTTCTTAATAATTCTTATATAAGATAAGCACATTCTATTTTCTAAAACGTTTTACCAGCACAAAAGCTTTCTCACTCTCTCACTCAATGTAAATCCCACTGTAAATACGGACCAACCAACAACCAACCAAAAAGCTAACTGAGGGCGGAGGCCTGCGCAAGCGCAAGCATCGTCCCTACCTCTCTCCAGGCTGTGCCGGTGGGGTCTCGTCCGTTGTCGCCGCATCCACTCACTCCGTCTCCTCGCCCAATACTGTTGGAAAAAACCAACCAACCAAAAAGCTAACTGAGGGCGGAGGCCTGCGCAAGCGCAAGCATCGTCCCTACCTAGGTGAAACCATTCCTGCGCACAAGGCGCATTGCTGGAAATGGTAAACAGTCTTAATATAAGAAACGGAAATTTTGCTATCGCTAACAGGGTTACGTCGTGGCGGGAGCCTCGACCATTCAAACTGGGATCCGTTGCTGCTGATGGGAGGTCATCCCGTCAGGCAAGTTGTCCAAAGGAATTTGGTTGGTTGGATCTCCGGGGTTTGAACCCAGAGAGGGAGGGGCCGTTTCGGCTGAAGGCCTCTGCGGCATGGGGGGAAGATCACTTCAGCTGATGGCCTCCATGATCGGGGGGAGGGTGGCGGGCCGTGCCCCTATTAAGTTATACCCTGGCATTCGCCTTACAACTGAGGAAAAGCACGGAAAACCTCAGTCAGGGTAGCCGAGTAGTCTAACCACTCGTTGTGCCGACTTGGCCGTCTTTTGGGGACGGCCTCGGCTGGCCTGCTGAACATCGGTCGCCCTCGGTTGGCCTTCGGCGACCTCTGGCAGCCCTCGTTCGACACGAGTCCCACTGGACACAACCAAAAAGCTAACTGAGGGCGGAGGCCTGCGCAAGCGCAAGCATCGTCCCTACCTCTCTCCAGGCTGTGCCGGTGGGGGACTCTCAATACTGTTGGAACCAACCAACCAAAAAGCTAACTGAGGGCGGAGGCCTGCGCAAGCGCAAGCATCGTCCCTACCTAGGTGAAACCATTCCTGCACACAAGGCGCATTGCTGGAAATGGTAAACAGTCTTAATATAAGAAACGGAAATTTTGCTATCGCTAACAGGGTTACGTCGTGGCGGGAGCCTCGACCATTCAAACTGGGATCCGTTGCTGCTGATGGGAGGTCATCCCGTCAGGCAAGTTGTCCAAAGGAATTTGGTTGGTTGGATCTCCGGGGTTTGAACCCAGAGAGGGAGGGGCCGTTTCGGCTGAAGGCCTCTGCGGCATGGGGGGAAGATCACTTCAGCTGATGGCCTCCGTGATCGGGGTGGGGGTGGCGGGCCGTGCCCCTATTAAGTTATACCCTGGCATTCGCCTTACAACTGAGGAAAAGCACGGAAAACCTCAGTCAGGGTAGCCGAGTAGTCTAACCACTCGTTGTGCCGACTTGGCCGTCTTTTGGGGACGGCCTCGGCTGGCCTGCTGAACATCGGTCGCCCTCGGTTGCCCTTGGGCGACCTCTGGCAGCCCTCGTTCGACACGAGTCCCACTGGACACAACCAAAAAGCTAACTGAGGGCGGAGGCCTGCGCAAGCGCAAGCATCGTCCCTACCTCTTTCCAGGCTGTGCCGGTGGGGATCTCGTCCACTCCCAATCCTCCACTCCTCACTCAGTCTTCCTCGGCCAATCCTGTCTCTAACCAACCAACCAAAGAAGCTAACTGAGGGCAGAGGCCTGCGCAAGCGCAAGCATCGTCCCTACCTAGGTGAAACCATTCCTGCGCACAAGACGCATTGCTGGAAATGGTAAACGGTCGTAATATAGAACCCAATACTGTTGGAAACCAACCAAACCAACCAAAGAAGCTAACTGAGGGCAGAGGCCTGCGCAAGCGCAAGCATCGTCCCTACCTAGGTGAAACCATTCCTGCGCACAAGACGCATTGCTGGAAATGGTAAACGGTCGTAATATAAGAACGGAAATTTTGCTAACGCTAACGGGGTTTCGTCGTGGCGGGAGCCTCGACCATTCAAACTGGGATTTGTTGCTGCTGTTGGCAACTGCTATTTATACCCATACAACGCTGACGTCACGTATTGCGCAACAGTGTGAAATGGCGCTCAATTCGGTTCATTCAGGCGTGCATAAGAAATGAAAAATGAACCTTATGGCATGCCAATCGAGACTGTTGCACGTCTGCGTCACAGGTGTGCTTTACGAATTCCAATCTTTCTCGCGCAGATTTTCGTATTTTATAAAAACGACTGCATTTCGTATTTACACATTATTTGTAGTTAAAGAAATACAAATTTTAATTACTACAAGTTATAATTTGGTTACATTCCATTCTAAATATACGAAGTCAATAATTAATATTAAATACTTTCTGTGTAAAAGGAAATAAATTTAAAGGTGATGAAAAGAGGCTTGAAATAAATTTTGTAATTTAATTTGAACTTGTTTAAAATTATCGTCGTATTTTATTTTTTATTATTATTTAGTGTTCTGTCTGACGACAGGTCCATATGAACAGGATCCTTCCATCCTTTTCTCAGACCTGTTCATATACGTTCTTGGCAGATGATCCAGAAGTGGTTTGCCATTGCCTTCTTCTGTGTGTGAATGGAGTAATTGTTGGGATGCCACAGAGAAACTTGTTTAATTTTAAAGACGATTTTTGAGGGGCCCGGGCACTGTTGTACCCATCGCCCCTGGGCGAGGAAAAGTGTTTCCTTGCTTCGAATCCCGATTATTCATTTTTACTAATGAGAGAACGCCAGAAGGTCAGAACTCTGGGGAATCGTGTCCTGGGTTCGATTTCCTTCAAGGGCGGTTCCTGTAGCTAGGAAACTAAGCGAGACAGAAGAAGGGCGCCAGGATCAGAGTTTTTTGTTTCGAATAGGAGATTACGGAAAGGAAGGCCTCGACACTGAGTTAGAGTCCCGACAGGATGGTTTCTGTTCACTGGAACGCAACCGCGATAAAAGAATGACGTCAATGAAAAGTTCTTTAGTTTCGGAGAGGAAATTTCGGGGTCTAAGGTCACAGACACGGATACACAGTCCTCGGTTCGAGTCTCTGTTAGGATGTTGGTTTCTGGGGTAATTTTATGGGTGTATTAAACGACGCACGTTTAATGATGAGGCCCATTAGCTACCGGGTGTTTTCCAAATTAATCTCTTGATTTTGTGTGGTTGTAGTAGTCCATGTATTTTTATTTATTCGTGGTTTATTTAACGACGCATTTTAAGTAGCTCAGAGTAGCTCACGATCATTAAATCCATTGATAAATCTTATTTTATTATTTGGAAGCACAAAACTAGCTTCATTTTGAATTACTCTTGACTAGCACGGATGCTACCAGATGTCTCAAAAGTAAAGTGCTGTTCAAGATCAGAAACGTTTTTGTGGTAATGTAATTTACCGCATTCGACCGGCGGCTGAATAAAGCACGTGGTTTGGTGGATAAAAATAAATGATGTATGTAAATGTGCCCCATTGATAAGTTCTTGTACACACGAATGTTTTTAAAGCACTAGACTGACTACCAACTGCCGACAATTGGATTTCACCTCAAGCGTGAACTGTACATGCAAAATCGAGAAATTAGGCTGTCAGGTGGCCGTGATCTCTGGAGTGATGTCAGAGCCTTGAAGCTTTTAGGCCAGCTACTGTTAGAAGGCGTTCACCATGACTGAGAAGATGGTGTTTCATTCTTGTTCATTCAACACTCTATCAACTGATAATGTTGCGTATCCATTATTTAAATATGACAGGATGGTTATGAATGATAAATCGCGAGAGTACATTCTGTGCTTGCTTTAAGGTAACTGAGAAGAACCAGGAAACTGGGGGTAGCCGATACCAACATGTTAGTTTAATGCGATTGGATAAAGCCGATATTTTGGGCGTGTTTTAAGGGGGGGCAGGAATTGGATCGATTTTTTTTAGATTATGGTGCCACAGACTTTAATTAATCTGACAGGCGGCTTTAAATGGCGGATGCTAAGTTTGTTATGGATTGTGAATGGGACAGGGTGAATGTGTAAATGGATCTTAGGAACTGCTAAGGAATTCCTGTGGCCGTGTAATCAGTGCAAGCTATGCCTAGAATTAGGATGTGTAATCTTGAAACGGTATTTATGGATAGAATGAGCACGCTGATACTCCAGAGACCAAAGCAACTTGTGCTTCTAAATGTCGTACAAGGGAATGGTCCAGTTGGTCAGGTCAAAAGGCACTTGTAAGGCTGTGAAGGACTTGATAAATCACACACCCGATATATACATTAAATGTGAACCAAGAAGCATAAGACGCAGATCAACGTAACAAGACAAGCTTGGTATTGATGTTTCTAATTTCTGTGACAGTTATTGTGCACAGATTTGTAGATAGTTTTATCAGATGCGTTTTGTGAGCTGTTTGATTTCTGATATATTTATGAGCTTGTGTGTGTGCGTCAGATATTTCTGAAGTCTTTCACATTCTTACCAGCGTCTGGCCCACAGACTTCTTTGGAAATACTGCAGTGCTGGCGTCATGTGTGTGAATTTGAACTTCACATTCCAATTTTGGACACATTTTGTGCACCCTTGTATAGTGTATTGGCAGCTCATATTTACCCATCAAACTACGTACACCTCAGCCCTCGTGGCTAATGTCCGCCAACACCTCAAAACAGTGAAGGAAGCCTTGGGGGTAAAAACTTGCGTCGTTAAATAAACCACGAATAAATAAAAAATCAAGGAAACCAACGACCTAATAGAGACTCGAACCGAGGACTGTGAATCCGTGTCTGTGACCTTAGACCCCGAAATTTCCTCTCCGAAACTAAAGAACTTTTCATTGACGTCATTCTTTTATCGCGGTTGCGTTCCAGTGAACAGAAACCATCCTGTCGGGACTCGAACTCAGTGTCGAGGCCTTCCTTTCCGTAATCTCCTATTCGAAACAAAAAACTCTGATCCCGGCGCCCTTCTTCTGTCTCGCTTAGTTTCCGAGCTACAGGAACCGCCCTTGAAGGAAATCGAACCCAGGACACGATTCCCCAGAGTTCTGACCTTCTGGCGTTCTCTCATTAGTAAAAATGAATAATCGGGATTCGAAGCAAGGAAACACTTTAACTCGCCCAGGGGCGATGGGTACAACAGTGCCGGGCACCTCAAAAATCGTCTTTAAAATTAAACAAGTTTCTCCGTGGCATCCCAACAATTACTCCATTGACACACAGAAGAAGGCAATGGCAAACAACTTCTGGATCATCTGCCAAGAACGTATATGAACAGGTCCCAGTCCGAGAAAAGGATGGAAGGATCCTGTTCATATGGACCTGTCGTCAGACTGAACACTAAATAATAATAAAAAATAAAATACGAAGTTATTTTTAAACAAGGGCAAATTCAATTACAAAATTTACTTCAAGCCTCCTTTCATCACCTTTAAATTTATTTCCTTTTACACAGAAAGTATTTAATATTAATTATTGACTTCGTATATTTAGAATGGAAAGTAACCAAATTATAACTTGTAGTAATTAAAATTTGAATTTCTTTAACTACAAATAATGTGTAAATACGAAATGCAGTCGTTTTTATAAAATACGAAAACCTGCGCGAGAAAGATTGGAATTCGTAAAGCACACCTGTGACGCAGACGTGCAACAGTCTCGATTGGCATGCCATAAGGTTCATTTTTCATTTCTTATGCACGCCTGAATGAACCGAATAGAACGCCTTTTCTCACTGTTGCGCAATACGTGACGTCAGCGTTGTATGGGTATAAATAGCAGTTGCCAACCGCTAACTGCAGTGAGAAATAGGACGAGGACTGCAGAGAGAAATGGGACGAGGACTGCAGTGCGAAATGGGACGAGGACTGCAGTGATGACTGGGACGAGGACTGCAGTGAGGACTGGTACAAACACTGCAGTGGGATCTGGGACGAGGACTGCAGAGAGAACTGCGACGAGCACTGCAGTGAGAACGGGGACGAGCACTGCAGTGAGAACTGGGACGAGCACTGCAGTGAGGACTGGGACGAGCACTGCAGTGAGGACTGGTACAAACACTGCAGTCGGGTCTGGGACGAGGACTACAGTGAGAACTGGTACGAGGACTGCAGTGAGAACTGGGACGAGCACTGCAGTGAGTACTGGTTTAAACACTGCAGTGGGGTCTGGGCGAGGACTGCAGTGAGAACTGGAACGAGGACTACAGTGAGAAATGGGACGAGGACTGCAGTGAGGACTGGTACAAACACTGCAGTGGGATCTGGGACGAGGACTGCAGAGAGAACTGGGACGAGCACTGCAGTGAGAACTGGGACGAGCACTGCAGTGAGAACTGGGACGAGCACTGCAGTGAGGACTGGTACAAACACTGCAGTCGGGTCTGGGACGAGGACTACAGTGAGAACTGGTACGAGGACTGCAGTGAGAACTGGGACGAGCACTGCAGTGAGTACTGGTTTAAACACTGCAGTGGGGTCTGGGACGAGGACTGCAGTGAGGTCTGGAACGAGGACTGCAGTGAGAATTGGGACTAGCACTGCAGTGAGGAATGGTAGAAACACTGTAGTGGGGTCTCTGACGAGGACTGCAGTGAGGACTGGAACGAGGACTGAAGTGAGAACTGGGACTAGCACTGCAGTGAGGAATGGTAGAAACACTGTAGTGGGGTCTCTGACGAGGACTGCAGTGAGAACTGTGGCGAGCACTGCAGTGAGAACTGTGTTATTAATATATTGTAGTATACAAAGTGTTATTTTGTATAGAATTTATTGGAAAGTGTTGTTATTAATGTTTTCTAAAGTACACAACACTGTAACAACTGTGGTACATAATATGACATCAGTACTGCAGTATAAGGCAGACATTAGAAAAAGAATATGAGTCCAGCTAGAACATTATCAGAAATGTACTTACATAGGAAAAGTTAATAAAAGTAGTTTCTGATAAATTCTATATAAAAACACTTAAAGTACAACATACTGTTAACAATAAAGAGGTTTCACCTGTTTGAAATAAAATAAACAGTGATGTATTACAGATTTTAATAGTTTTACTGGCTATAAAAATTAATACTAAGAATAGAAAGATGACACATGTTGCAATTATATTTTAATTTCTAACAAATGGGCATACAGAAAAGAACACATTCCATTATATGTGTGAAAATAAATATGGACAATTATTGGTTGAACATGGAAAATATGATTATACATGGTTTGCCAAACATGTAATATCATACAAAAAATTCCACTGCTGTTTAAAATACAAAACATGGTTTAGCTTTTGTTTATGTGTTGGAGGCTGGAACTGTAAGGACTGCTACCCAGTTGGACAGTGAGTGTAAAAGTTTCTGTATAATAGTGGTTTTATTTAATAATAAAGAACTTTCAGTTTTAAACATCTTCATGTTGATAGCCTCTAATCCCCTTTTCCAACATATTCTGTCCTATATAGTTCTCTGAGGAATTGTGTTAGTCATCCCTCAGTTCGCTGCATATACCTATTTTCTACTACTGAATTGTAATTTCAAACAGATGTTGCAAGAAAACAAAGAAGTCTCCTCACAGACTTGTCTCTTTTATAAAATTTCACACTCAGTGAGAAGGTGCAGCATGTAGCATGACCACACATTGGATAACATGCACTGAGATAGAAGGTGACAGTGCTGACAAATTATAAGAGTTACCTGCACAGTAAAGCAGTGCAAACATTTTGTAGAGAACCAGATGTCTTCATTTGAATTTCCTGACTCCATACTGAAATGTGCAAGGACTTACTCTAATATACAGGTCTGGCCATTACATTATTATAATCACTATCTATGCTAAATCTTGAACGAATATTCTCATTAATTGATTTCTTATTATAGTGGCGACTGAAGTCTGCAACTGGTACAAAATCTTCACTCATTGGATAACGTTCTGCCCCAAGCTCCAGTACAT
This sequence comes from Zootermopsis nevadensis, assembly GCF_977971745.1. Lineage (NCBI taxonomy): Eukaryota > Metazoa > Arthropoda > Insecta > Blattodea > Termopsidae > Zootermopsis > Zootermopsis nevadensis. Next base: position 4,041,060 of record NW_028259141.1, on the reverse strand, counting down.
TCATGCACTGGTATTTATGAAAATTCAGTTTGCCTTCTTCATAGTGACCCATCTTATGCACCAGCTCAAGTTCCTTCACAATCTGTATGAAGCTCAGGACACAGACCACTGGTAGAAGAGAAATACTGCAAACAAATGAAGTAACATGTACTGTGGGCACATTATTCCCCACTTGGACAATGCATTGTCACTTCGGCTCTGAATATGGAGACAGTATGCTTCTCCGAAACACTGGTATCTATCAGCCAGTCCACATGGCACCAGAACCAAAAAGAACATCATCCTCGCCACAATGTGAAAACCTCAAATCTCACTTTCAAACACTGTCTGTGAGTCTGGACACTGTTACATCATAACACCCAGGCATCTGCATGAACATGAAAATGTTACTGTCTAAATAAGCTACTTGTTATAGTTACTTTCTGCCAAAATAATTCAAATTAGAAGGGGTTAGAAGGACAAGAGATTAATTTGTAGTTTTTAGTGTTCATTTTGTGAATATACCTTAAATTAGAGAAGGAAAGGAGAACAGGATTGAATTAAACAAAACAGCAGATTTTTGTGTTTACTTCCACCTTAAGATTGCATCGAAGTTTGGGGGAAGATAAGACGAAGGAAATTCTTTCTTTATGCCCTTTTCAAATCAGCAGATTAATTCGGAAACACGCGGTAGCTTATGAGCCTCATCATTAAACGTGCGTCCTTTAATACGCCCGTAAAATTACTCCCAGAAACCGACAACCTAACAGAGACTCGAACCGAGGACTGTGTATCCGTGTCTGTGACCTTAGACCCCGAAATTTCCTCTCCGAAACTAAAGAATTTTGCCTTCGCGTCGATTTCTTCTCGCGGTTGCGTTCCCGTCAACAGAAACCATCTTTGTCGGGTCTCGAACTCTGTGTCGAGGCCTTCGTTTCCGAAATCTCCTCTTCGAAGCAAAAAACTCTTCTTTTGTCTCGCTTAGTTTCGGAGCTACAGGAACCGCCCTTGAAGGAAATCGAACCCAGGACACTTTTCCCCAGAGTTCTGACCTTCCTGTGATCTCTCATTGGTCAAAATGAATAGTCGGGATTCGAAGCAAGGAAACACTTTTCCTCGCCCAGGGGCGATGGGTACAACAGTGCCCGGGCCCCTCAAAAATCGTCTTTAAAATTAAACAAGTTTCTCCGTGGCATCCCAACAATTACTCCATTCACACACAGAAGAAGGCAATGGCAAACCACTTCTGGATCATCTGCCAAGAACGTATATGAACAGGTCCCAGTCCGAGAAAAGGATGGAAGGATCCTGTTCATATGGACCTGTCGTCAGACAGAACACTAAATAATAATAAAAAATAAAATACGACGATAATTTTAAACAAGTTCAAATTAAATTACAAAATTTATTTCAAGCCTCTTTTCATCACCTTTAAATTTATTTCCTTTTACACAGAAAGTATTTAATATTAATAATTGACTTCGTATATTTAGAATGGAATGTAACCAAATTATAACTTGTAGTAATTAAAATTTGTATTTCTTTAACTACAAATAATGTGTAAATATGAAATGCAGTCGTTTTTATAAAATACGAAAACCTGCGCGAGAAAGATTGGAATTCGTAAAGCACACCTGTGACGCAGACGTGCAAAAGTCTCGATTGGCATGCCATAAGGTTCATTTTTCATTTCTTATGCACGCCTGAATGAACCGAATTGAGCGCCTTTTCTCACTGTTGCGCAGCGAAAGCCGATTGTTGCCTGCTATTTATACCAACACAACAAAGCAGACGTAACCTATGACGCAACAGTCAGTAGAGGGAGTGCAATACGGTTTATTCAGGCATGCATAAGGACAGAGAAATGAACCTTATGGCATGCCAGCCGAGATTGTTGCACGTGTTCGTTTTTTATAAGATCACCAGCGTTTCATATTTAGACATTCCTTGTAGTTAAAGAAATACAAATTGGATTACTCCAAGTTATAATTTGTAAGAAATCAAAAATTAATATTAAATATTTCCTGTGTAAAAGGAAATTAATTTAGAAGTAATGAAACGAGGCTTGAAGCAAATTTTGCAATTTAATTTGCACCTGTTTAAATATAACGTCGTGTTATTTTATACTTGTTTAATTTTAAAGACGGCTTTTGAGGGGCCCGGGCGCTGTTGAACCCATCGCCCCTGCGACAGGGAAAATGTTTCCTTCCTTCGAATCCCGATTATTCATTTTGAATAGTGAGAGAACGCAGGAAGGTAAGAACTCTGGAAGAAGTGTCCTGAGTTCGATTTCCTTCAAGGGAGGTTCCTTTGGCTCCGAAACTAAGCGAGACAGAAGAGGGGATCAGAGTTTTTTGCTTCGAAGAGGAGATTTCGGAAACGAAGGCCTCGACACTGAGTTCGAGACCCGACAAAGATGGTTTCTGTTGACGGGAAAGCATCCACGAGAAGAAATCGAAGCCAAGGCAAAATTCTTTCGTTTCGGAGAGGAAATTACGGGGTCTAAGGTCACGGACACGAATACACAGTCCTCGGTTCGAGTCTCTGTTAGGATGTTGGTTTCTGGGGTAATTTTACGGGCGTATTAAACGACGCACGTTTAATGATGAGGCCCATAAGCTACCGGGTGTTTCCGAATTTATCTGCTGATTTTGTGTGGTTATACTAGACCATGCACTTTTATTTATTCATGGTTTATTTAACGACGCAAGTTTTTACCCCCAAAGCTTCCTTCACTGTTTTGAGGTATTTACGGACATTAGCCACGAGGGCTGAGATACACGTAGTTTGATGGGTAAATATGAGCTGCCAATACACTGTACAAATTTGCACAAAATGTGTCCAAAATTGGAATGTGCAGTACAAAATTATTCCACCATACACACACATGACAGCAGCACTGTCGTTTTTCCTGGTAGATTCCAATGAAGTCTGTGGGCCAGACGCTGGTAAGACTCTGAAAGACTTCAGAAACGTCTGACACACACAGGCTCATATATCAGAACTCAAACAGCTCACAAAATGCATTTGATAAAACTACCTACAAATCTGTGCACTGTAACTGTCACAGAAGTGCGGAACATCTTAGGTTGATATAAGTCCTATGCTTCTTGGTTCCTATTTAGTATTTATTGGGTGTGTGATTTATCAAGTCCTTCACAGCCTTACAAGTGCCTTTTGACTTGACCAACTGGACCATTCCCTTGTACGACATTTAGAAGCACAAGCAACTTGCTTTGGTCTCTGGAGTATCAGCGTGCACATAATATCCCTAAATATCGTTTCAAGATTAAACGTCCTAATTCTAGGCAAAACTTCACTGATTATACGGTCAAAAGAATCTGGTAGTCTAAAATGTCAAATTTCGGAAACTGTAAGTAAAGTAGATCATAGTGCCAGTTCACTTTATTGATAGAGCTACCAAAACCGGTTGAACTTCTTTATTTCCCCGAGAGATGGCTCAACGAGTAAGGACCCCCTCTTCTGTTCATAGTACCAAGAGTACTCCATAGAGTGCATTCGCTACCGCACAGTAATATTGATTTTAGTTGGAAAGGTTTTGCCTGCGTGAAAGAACGCTCTATGGAACACAGATTTTAAGACCACGAATGAAATGAGGCAGTGAAACCATTTACGTTACTTTTACGAGCTGCATACGAACCTGTCCCTCTGATCCAGTAACCAAATCAGCCATATTTATTCATTAAATCTGCCATGAACAGAGTGCACTGGAAGCCTTTTTAAAAAGTAATTGGATTTGTGTCAGCCCAGCGGAATTCGGCGTACTAATTCACAATGTTCTTTATTAAACTTTACAAAAAAGAGAAGAGATTCTGGAACGAACTGTGGATTAATATAAGACGCAGAATCGGAGTCAACGCCAGAAAATTCTCTAACTTAACGAAAGTAAAACCACGAAGTACTCAAGACAAAGCTGACAGGTTATCCAAGCGATATTCAGTCCGAATCTCGTTCAAAGACACAATCCCCACCTTGTGGAAGGCAAATTCCTTAGCAGTTCCTAAGATCCATTTTCACATTTACCCTGGCCCATTCACAATTCATAACAAACTTAGCATCCGCCATTTGAAGATGCCTGTGAGATTATTGAAACTCTGTGGTACCATAATCTAAAAAAAAATAGATCCAATTCCTGTCCCCTCTTAAAACACGCCCAAAATATCGGCTTCATCCAATCGCAGTAGACTAACATGTTGGCACCGGCTAACCCCAGCTTCCTGGTTCTTCTCAGTTACTTTATCATTCATAACCATCCTGTCATATTTAAATAATGGATACGCAACATTATCAGTTGATAGAGCGTTGAAGAAACAAGAATAAACACTACCTTACAGGTCACAGTGAACGCCTTCTAACGGGTTTGCCCACCAAACCACGTGCTTTATTCATCCGCCGGTCGAATGCGGTAAATTATATTACCACAAAAATCTTTCCGATATTTGGGTAACCCTACAAATTGTACAGCGCTTTACTTTTGAGACATCTGGTGGCATCCGTGTTAGTCGACAGTAATACAGAATTAAGCTAGGATTTATCAATGGATTTAATGCTCCTGTGCTACGCCTACTGAAAATGCGTTGTTTAATAAATGAAAAATCATTAACTACTATAACCACACAGAATCAGCAGATTAATTTGGAGACACCCGGTAGCTTATGGGCCTCATCATTAAACGTGCGTCGTTTAATACGCCCGTAAAAATGACCCCAGAAACCAACATCGTAACAGAGACTCGAACCGAGGACAGTTTTCGTGCCCGTGACCTTAGACCCCGTAATTTCCTCTCCGAAACGAAAGAATTTTGCCTTGGCTTCGATTTCTTCTCGTGGGTGCTTTCCCGTCAACAGAAACCATCTTTGTCGGGTCTCGAACTCAGTGTCGAGGCCTTCGTTTCCGAAATCTCCTCTTCGAAGCAAAAAACTCTGATCCCTTCTTCTGTCTCGCTTAGTTTCGGAGCCAAAGGAACCGCCCTTGAAGGAAATCGAACTCAGGACACTTCTTCCAGAGTTCTTGCCTTCCTGCGTTCTCTTATTGGTCAAAATGAATAATCGGGAGTCGAAGGGAAAAACATTTTCCCTCGCCCAGGGGCGATGGGCTCAACATTGCCCGGGCCCCTCAAAAATCGAATTTGAAATTGAACAAGTATAAAAAAACACGAAGTTATTTTTAAACAAGTGCAAATTAAACTGCAAAATTTCATTACTTTTAAATTAATTTCCTTTTACACAGAAAATATTTAATATCAATAATCGACTTCTTACATTTATGATGGAATGTCAAAAAATTATAACTTGGAGTAATTCAATTTGTATTTCTTTAACTACAAAGAATGTGTAAATATGAAACGCAGGTGCTCATATAAAATACGAACACGCGCAACAATCTCGGCTGGCGTGTCATAAGGTTCATTTCTCATTCTTATGCACGCCTGAATGAACCGTATTTTACTCCCTCTACTCACTGTTGCGTCACAGGTTATGTAGGTATAAATAGCAGTCCACACCCCCACTACTCTACTGATTTGTATAAAAGCCGATTGTTGGAAACAGGAGTGTGTTGGCGATAGAACGCAGGAGTTCATATAAAAGCAGTGGAGTTGAGCTTTTGTGCTGGTAAAACGTTTTAGAAAATAGAAAGTGCTTATCTTATATAAGAATTATTAAGAAATCTGTGACGTGGACGTCGTGGTCTCTTACAATTGAACAAAGTTTGAGAAATCTGTGACGTGGACGTCGTGGTCTCTTACAATTGAACAAAGTTTGAGAGACATGGAAGGAGGTGAGCTGGCCTTTCTGAAGGCCCACCTCCCTGAAGTGTTCCAACAGGTCCAGAAGCAGATCCTGGACGCCATCGCGGCGGAAAAGCAAAGACAGCGGGCAGCAGTGGCAGCAGCATTAAATACAGCAGCTACGACCGTGGTCGGAGGGCCTACTCGAGCCAACACTGGCAAGAGGAAAGCCAAAGAGTTGGACTTGTCCAATTCGAGCGGTTCGTTGGAACCCGCATCCAGGCGCCCGACGCCCGGGCCACTGTCCGGAGCCCAGTCACCTTCTCTGCCGGCACCGGCAAAAGTTCATCGGCCCGATGGACCGTCGGTAGCAGCAACATCATCCACCGCTTCCATGAGCAGGACAGTGCAGCCCTCAGCCAAGGGACCCGGCTCCCAGCCGGGACCCTCTTCCTCGATGGAGGTGACTGGGGACCTGTCCGGGCCGCTCACTGGTGTGTCATCTGACGCCGCTTCTTCTTCCAACGCTCAAGTGGACAAAACGGCTCCGGGGGAGCGCCGTAACAAAACCCCGGTGTACGTCTCTGGGGTGAAGGACGTACGCAGCTTCCTGCATAGGATTCGCGCGGAGTTGGCCTGCGGGATCGTGGCGCAGATGAAGGGAGACCTTCTGGCTCTTGTGCCTGAGACCGCCGACGGGTTCCGGGCCACCGTCAGGGTCCTGCGGTCCCTCGATGAGGGCGAGGGTGTGAGTTTTCACACATTCTCCCTCCCTGAGGATCGGTGCGTGCGCCTGCTGATTAAAAACCTGGGAGTGCGCATGCCTGAGGCCGAGGTACGCGAGGAGCTGGCCGCCATGCACATTGCTGTGCAGGGGGTCATGCAACTGCGATCGAGGCGCCGGGCCATGGACCAGGACGGTGACCGTCCCCTTACGCCACACTTTATAGTGTCGATAGCACGAGGCCCCGACGTGGCGAAAGTGCGTTCCCTTACTGAGATCTGCGGTCTGCGGGTCAAGGTAGAAACATATGTTGCACCAAAGGGGCCCATGCAGTGTAAACGGTGCCAACGCTTCGGGCACACGCAGCGGAACTGCGGTTATGCACCCAGGTGCGTGGCCTGCGGGGACGCTCACCCATCCGGGTCGTGTGCCACCCCCAAGCAACAACTTAAGTGCTGCAGCTGCGGAGGCAACCACACTGCGAACTATAGAGGTTGCAGTAAGTGGAAGGAAGCCAAGACGGCCGCTGCACAGCGTGCGAAAGGGGATCGCGGCCGAAAGGACGACGTCTCCACGCGCCTGCCAGCGCCCAAATCGGCGCTAGCTAAGCCTTCCCTCGAGCAGGAGAACTTGGGCCCTGGGTGGAACCACGTGGTCCGTGGTGGCCGCGTCGTCAAGGCTGCGGCTATGAAGAACCCCGCCCCAACGCCAACTGGAGCCATTGTACAGACTGAGCGGCAGACTATCCCCAAGGGCGGCCGTGCCAAGCCCGCTCGTCCTGTGGCGCCGGTGGCAAATCCCACAGCACCTGCTCTCAAGAAGACTGACCCCACCCCACCCAAGGGTCAATCACCGCTCCAGGACATCTCAGATATCCTGGAAACCCTCTCACCACGGGTCTGCATTGAGTTGACACGACGTCTCCTCGCCGCGATCCATTCACTCCCCCCCGGGGGGTCTCGTCCGCGAGCCCTCCTCAAAACCGTTCTCCTCTTCATGGCCGACAATGACTGCACGGCCTAGAGGACACGGTAGCAAGGCCTTGCGGCTGGCTTACTGGAACGCCGACGGTGTCCGCGACAGGAAGCTGGAGCTGGAGCAGTTCCTCGGTGACTACGGAGTCGATGTTTGCCTCCTGAACGAGACGCACCTCACGTCGGGTCGGGCCTTGAGGTTCGCGAACTACGTTTGCCACCGTACGGACCGCCCGACGCTAGGGGGTGGCACAGCGATCCTTGTCCGCAGGGGCATTGATCATTACCCTGTGCCGGTATCGGGTCTACAACAACTAGAAGCAACCGCCATTCACCTGGTACTGGCAACCAGGAAAGTCAAGCTAGTGGCGGCATACCTCGCACCCACCCGGCCATGGATAGAGTCGGACCTGACCGAGTGCTTGAGCGGGGGTTTCCCGGTCCTCTTGGCTGGTGACCTCAACGCGAAACACACGGACTGGAATTCTAGCCTTATCTCTACTAGGGGCTCGCTCCTGCGTGATTACGCCAACAGAAATTCCTGCTTCATCTACGGGCCGGATTCTCCAACCACGGCTCCCTACACACACAACGCCACACCTGACGTCCTTGATATTGTCCTCATCAAGGACTTCGTCCTACCGGTGCACCTGACTGTCTGCCCCGCACTCAGCTCAGATCACCTGCCCGTCCTCGTCGACACCACGTGCCGATCGTCCTTTCAAAACCTGCCTGATCGCCCGGACTTCGCGAGAATGGACTGGGCTGCATTCCAGGCTTGCCTCGAAAGCAGACTACCGGGGAACCCCGTGGTAAACGACGAGGAAGAAATTGACAAGTGCGTCGAGGAGCTGACCAGTGCTATCCTGGAAGCCACAGCAGCGTCCGCTCCCAAGCTTCGACCCCGCATTGACAGGCGACCGCTTCTACCCGCTAGTATTCGAGATGAAATACGCCTGAAGAACCGGCTGAGGAGGCGATGGCAGGTCACAAGAGACCCCGCTCTTAAGACCCAGGTCAATCGACTCCAGAGGTCGGTGACCTATCGTCTCAACGAGTGGCGGAACGAACAGTGGAGCGACACGCTCGAATCCTTGGACTGCGAGGACCAGTCGCTTTGGAAAATGACCAAGCGTGTGATGCGAGTCCCCACTCCGTCGCCCCCCTTCTTAGTGATGGGAGGACTGGCTCTCTCGAACCCCGAGAAGGCAGAAGCCCTAGCCGACAGCCTTGAGGTCCAGTTCCAGCCGGTAGACTACCCGTCGGACCTGACTACAATTGACATGGTTAACGAGGCGATGCGAGCATACGAGTATGCCCCTGTAAATGAACCAAAATTAACCAGTCCATCGGAGGTCGCCCAGGCCATCAAGGGACTCAAGCTTGGCAAGGCTCCGGGCCCCAACGGTATACCGAACAGGGTCCTGAAACATCTCCCACGACGCGCGGTAACCTTTCTCACGAAAGTGTTCAACGCGGTCCTTCGCAGGCAACACTTCCCCTCGGCATGGAAACACGCTCGAGTGGTGTCCATACTGAAGCCGGGGAAGGACCCCACGCTACCTTCTTCCTATAGACCCATCAGTCTTCTCGACACGGTCGGCAAACTCTGCGAGAAAATCCTACTAACGAGGGTCCTACACGAGGTCAGTGAACGCGGGCTGCTGCGCGACGAGCAGTTTGGGTTTCGACCCAGACACAGCACATCGTTACAGCTGGCTCGCCTCGTCGAAAGGGTCAACAGAAACCTTGATGAGAAGCGGCTAACCGGCGCGGTTTTCCTGGACGTGGCCAAAGCCTTCGACACAGTCTGGGTCCAAGGCCTCCTATACAAACTGACCGTCCTCAACTTCCCGTCGTACTTGGTAAAAACCATCTCTTCCTACCTCGCTGACCGGACATTCCAGACATCCTTCCAGTCGGCCATGTCCACACGTCGTACCATGCGGGCTGGAGTTGTGCAGGGCGGAATTCTCTCCCCTGTGCTCTTCAGTCTGTATGTCAACGACATACCCACACCGTCCCGCCACGTCGAGTTAGCACAATACGCGGACGACACGGCTCTAGTAGTCACGTCCCGTAGCCCAACGCTTCTCGTCAGGTATCTGGAGACCTACCTCAGTAGACTTGAGCTCTGGCTCAGGGCCTGGAGGATTGCTATCAACGTCTCGAAGAGCACCGCGGTTCTCTTCATTTCCGCGAGAAGACACATCCAACAGCCCCGAGCAGTGCAGTTCCTCGGACAGCCGATCCAATGGGTCAAAACAGCACAGTATCTGGGGGTCACCCTTGACGCCGGGCTTACTTGGTCGGCGCACGTCAACCAAGTGGGAAAGAAGGCAGCGCAACGATTAGGTGTGCTAGGCCCGCTTATCAATAGGAGAAGTGGCCTGTCAATCAGGAACGGTGTACTACTCTATAAGCAGCTCATCCGTCCCATAATGGATTACGCATGCCCGATCTGGAGGTCAGCTGCCCACAGCCACGTCCAGAAGCTGCAAGTTCTGCAATCCAAGTGTCTTCGAATTGTTACTAACGCGCCCTGGTACGTTAGTAACAGGCAAATACATGAGGATCTGGGGGTCCCTTTCTTTGCCGACCACATCAGAGCACTAACTGAGAGGTTTGACTCGAGGTTAGCTGGTGTGGGGAACCCCTTAGTTCGGCAACTCGGAAGACACTCGTGCCGAATGAGGGCTGCCAGAGTTCACCCAAGGGCAACCGAGGGCGACTGATGTTCAGCAGGCCAGCCGAAGCCATCCCCAAAAGACGGCCAAGTCAGCACAACGAGTGGTTAGACTACTCGGCTACCCTGACTGAGGTTTTCCGTGCTTTCCTCAGTTGTAAGGCGAATGCCAGGGTATAACTTAATAGGGGCACGGCCCGCCACCCTTCCCCCCGATCATGGAGGCCATCAGCTGAAGTGATCTTCCCCCCATGCCGCAGAGGCCTTCAGCCGAAACGGCCCCTCCCTCTCTGGGTTCATACCCCAGAGACCCAACCAACCAAATTCCTTCGACAACTTGCCTGACAGGATAACCTCCCATCAGCAGCAACAAATCCCAGTTTGAATGGTCGAGGCTCCCGCCACGACGAAACCCCGTTAGCGTTAGCAAAATTTCCGTTCTTATATTACGACCGTTTACCATTTCCAGCAATGCGTCTTGTGCGCAGGAATGGTTTCACCTAGGTAGGGACGATGCTTGCGCTTGCGCAGGCCTCTGCCCTCAGTTAGCTTCTTTGGTTGGTTTGGTTGGCACTACTCTACTCAGTGGTTGGTTGGCTCTCCTCAGTGTGAAACGTATTTTGGTGTGAGCAGTGAAAATCTTTCCTACAACCTGTTTAATTTGTTATTCAAATCTTGCTGCCTGCGACATGGAGGTCTCCAGCTCTTCACAATGGGTGAGTCAAGGGTTTCCTACTTATTATTAATATTATTATTTCGTTATCTTGAGGGATTTTATGTCATTCTTAAGAATTCAAATGCTAGCAGCAACACACGTTGGCCATCATCAACAAAGTTACTTGAATTCCGGCTAAGCTAAACAGCTGATAGGGACCTATGACTGGGTCACTTGTCACATTCAGACATTGTTAAAGGTTGTTTTCAGTCTTAATTTTTTCGTCTAGAGGAAAGTTATTGTTGAGTGAACAGCTTAATTTCTCAGGATCGTTGTCTTGTATTACAGATTAATCATAAACTGACTTGTATATTGCAATTAAAGCTTTGAAACGTTTCCTAACATGCTAATTTTAAAGGTAAATCATTCATTAAAAGGAAGCCCTCGTTATCTGACACAGCCTTAATTTCTCTTTCTATAAGTGAGGTCTTCTTAATATTTTCTGGCAGAAACGAAAATCGATAGCAGTGCAGCACAAACAGCAAAGGCACATGCGATTTGTGTGTCACTGGGACAACAATTTCATAATAAATATTAACCTCATGAAGTTGCAGAGAATTCTTGGACTATAAAATGACTCATTTTTTGTCTGTCCTCAGGTAAACCCTGCTGAAACAGAAGACACGAGGATCACTTGCTTCTTGATGAACAGGATCAGGATGCTGGCAGCAGAGAGTAAGTGTCGTTTAATTCCGTGCATGCAGTAAGTTGTGGAGTACAGTCAGTATGATGTTTATGTACGTCTTTCTAGATGTTCAGATATGCCCCCCAGACTTCCAGCAACTCTTCATTATTTTAAGTGATTTTGTCAGAAGGAAAACCAAGAAATGTTACATGCATTGCAATTTTGCTTTTTTAATAGTCATTCTCAGACATTTTAAATTTGCTGGACTTCAAAGAATCATTTTCTAGTGAATTATGTACGTTTACTTTGCTCTCTGAGAGTTGAGACCAAGATTAATTTTGTGTCCACGTGTCAGAAGCCATCTTGTACCTTGCGCCTCAGTCACAAGTGACGAGGATGAGGTCTGCCTGATGGTCCCCCAGGGTAGACACCCATCCCTCTTTCGGGAAGACTCAATGAGAGCCAGCTGTTTAACGACGTCTTCGTTAAGAAGAATGTTTTCCGGTGACCAGCATGCAAATCCCAGTTTTAAACACTGCAAATAGCAATCAGTAATGCATTGCGTAAGAGACACTGGTTTTTCCAACAAATGGTTCCCTCAGCTGGAAGTGACTCTTAAACTGAATTAGGACTTTGATCACGGGCAAGAAAAATGCAATTTCAAAATTACAAACTCTTATTACAGTTCATTTTTTTTAACTAAACAAACTCTTTTCTTTTCGTAGTAATACTTAACTCCTGACGCTGTTTCTTGAAATAACGTCACATGAGGAATTTAACAGACCATTTGATGCAGTCGTGAATTGTTACAGACACGGAGCTCAAAAACCAAATCTTGTTCGAGCGCCGGCAAGGGGAGAAACACAAAGTCAGTCTCCGAGCCGTCAGAGAGGAGAAGGAAAAGCTAAGGAAGGAAAGAAATCTGCAGGCTGAGCAGATCAAGGAGCTGCAAGCAGAAAGTATGTTTGTTCTCTTTCTATTTAAGTACTAAGTCAAAGATTACAGGCTGCAAATTGCCTCAGTATGAAATTCTGTTCATTACCATGTTCCTGCATGTCTCATGAGATATCCAGATATTCATTTTGTTCTAGTTACCTTCAATATTTTGTCTTCGCCCTGAGTTGCAGACTAATTTATGTACCCAAAGAAGAAGAGAGTTTGCTCTCATATTTTGACCTCGAGCCTTAGGAGGTGAAAGGCATTAAAGTTTGAAATTATCCATTTCACAAAACATTTCGGTTGCAATCTCTAACCTGAAGAAGGCAACTCCATTGTTAGTCGAAATGTGGGATAATTTTCAACATTATCAGCTGCCACTCTTTACACCTAAGGCCCGCACAATCTTGTTCTAAAACAATGTGTGTCTGCGTTCTGCACTTAAAATGTGAGACAAATTGTACGCCACTACATTAAAAGAGCCATAATTATTTCTGTGTCACTTAACCTTAATTATATATAGCAGATGAAAGGGCAAAGCAGCAGACTGAATTGTTTGGTTACAAACATTCCTCACATTAATCTTCTCTTATTATTTTTTAGACCGTGGTTCTGATTTGGTACGGTCATGTCCCCTTTTCAAAAACCACAAAATTCTTTGTATTTCGGACATTAGTGATGAGGAGCAACTTTGTTTGATTGTACCCACAATTAGATTCCTCAACTTCTGTGTGAACACCGAAGCAGACGCTGGCTTCGTATTGACATGAATTTATTACTTAGACAAGAGTCTCCCAATGCGCAGTCTGCGAGTCCTAAACACTACAAAATCCTATTGGAATTACGTCTTAACTGGCAACACTGTTCTTAATTGTGGATGTGTATTGGCTGTGGTAATGAGATCTTGCCAGTTTTAATGTCACATAAGGACTTTAAATTTTCATGTTCTGAATGAACATATTTCAGGATGGAGTTTATAAATACAGTCTCCGACTACTCTTTACGCTGCATGAGACATGGGTTTCTGGTCTTCGGAAAACCCTCTCGTCTTTTTCCATCTTTACATTCGTAACAGTTTCGAAAGACAAACTTTCTTGTTTGTTAACATATAGTCAAAAGAGGAATTTTACTATCTAAAATAATTATCGATTGTTACAGACTTTGCTGCAACACAACTAATTGAGAAGCTGAAGGCAATCAAGGATGACAAAAATCAGGTACGTTTAAACTTTCTGTTGCATTGTGGGGCATGGCTCAGAGTTATTCTGTGCATTAATGAACGATTCCTTGAAATCATAAATACTAAACAGTAACTGAAAATTGTCAGATATTGGAAAAATGAAGAGGTAAGTGCTTTCTAAGGCGTGTAAATAAAAGTGAGAAGTCAAATCCATTTCCGACTGAATCATTTGTTGAAGAGGAGGAGAAGGATTTCATCTGTAGCTGTCAGAGTGTAGTTTGTAGGACGAAGTATAGCTTAAGGCAGTTACTCGGTGACTCGCGATGTCGATGGGGTCGGACACGAGTACTCTCTGTCAAAAGAGAGGGTACCCAAGGCTTTCACAGATGAAATAGCATAATTTGGATGTATCATCTTTCACTGATGATGCAGTTGTGAACATATAAACTGTGATAGAAAATAATAAAGTGAACAGTTCTATGTCAACTGCAGCAGAAGAAGTGTTGTATTTTTTGTGAGAGGTGATGAACACAACACCTGGAGCCTAATTTCAGTCATGTACTGTTTAGGGCTTTATACATACAGGTCTCTTATTATCTGAGCTGTAGGAAGCATCGAGTAATGTATTAAATGCATGATTAAAGCCAAAAAATGGAAAAATTGTACGTAAAACTGTGATCAAAACAACATTTAAGAGTGAACACTTTTGGTTAATGTTGTGTTGCTTTGGTGTCATTCACAGCAGCCTGCAGCAAGGCCAGCCACTGAAACAAAGAACATCATTGAAATCAAGCTCACTGAGGTAAAACTGTCGAGAGCTGAAAACGCCTGGCGACCTGGGCGAAGGAAGCCGGCGACCAACAACGAGCAGGCTGCCCAGAGTCAGGTATGTTCCTGGCATTCATTTAAGGACAGGATCCTGGAAACAGTCAATAATGCTGTATCTTCCCCAATGCAAGATGGCTGAAAGGAACAGTCCTGCTCTAAGTCTACTCTAACTAACTAGGTGGCTTATTGAAACTGAAGGTTCATCACCAAATTAAGGAACAGGCAAAATTGTAGGTCTATATTTTAATCTTGATGCTCTTAAAGATCAGACATTTCCATCTGAGAAGCTGCAAGCATTTCCGGAATTCGTCTCCTCCTAATTTCCTCATCACTTCTTATTGGAACTTTGCCACACTAAAAAATAAACTTTCTTTTTGCCTACTTTTTGATTTTAGAAGCAATGTTTACCTTTCCAAGTGTTTAATTGCATATAATGAGTATGCATTGTAATTATATTTCTCAATAGACATTGGCTTCTCATGACAACAGACTTCTTCTTCGGTGTAGACAAAACGCGGCTGGACGGCGCATACAGAGCAACTGGCTCTAGGTTTTAATCATCTCTATGAAGGCTTTAAGGAAGTAAAACATGTTTCGCTTTATTTCTGTGTTTGCGTTCTGTCAGATGATGAGAGGGAACTTGATGTTGCAGGAGCTGTTAAAGAAGGCTCGCAGTTTGCTCAACAAACTCACGCCTGACAAGTTCGACAAACTTGTTTCCCAGGTCCAGGCTCTGCCAATTGACAGCAGCGATCGCCTGAAGGGCGTCATCGACCTCATATTTGAAAAGGTGAGGCACCGGTCTTTAGCAGCTGATACATTCAGACAGAGACGTCATATTGATAGAAATTCCCTTCTTTTGTAACTTTGCAGCTCAATTTCTTAAATATTGAAGTTATCCTCAGTGTAGTATTGGAGACGCTAGGGGCAAGTGAAAATTATAATTGTTACTGTTCACTATGATAATAATCTTAAAAAGCAGTAAGCTGATTGTTCTCTCTTTAAATTCACCTCCAAGCTTAGAATTTATCTGCTCTCATCTAAAAATGTTTATCTTATGCAAGAAAATTAAGGCTGTCATGAAATGTGTCTTGCATCTGACTGAGATTTTGAGTTTCTCAGGTTTAAGGGATAAAGATTTACTTTTGTTGAAGCTTCATTTAGGTGGCCATCATTTCATAAATTTAGTTTATGTAACGTATGCTCAACAGAGTTGTTTTTCATAAATATAACATGAGAGCAAAGTGATAATGTTGTGTGTTTTTATGTGCAGGCTGTTGATGAACCAAAGTTCACAGAGATTTATGCACGAATGTGCAAGGTTCTCTCCAGCATAAAAGTTCCGGCAGAGCGTGGGAACAATGGCGAACCAGAGGTGACCTTCAGGAAGTTGCTGCTAGGTCGATGCCGGGCCGAATTTGAAAAGAATTCTGAATCAGGCATAAATCAAGAAGCCACACAGAAAGAGATTGAGGAAACAGCAGACCCAGTAAGTTCTTCTCTAATGTCTTTGTCTACGGTCGTGTGTTATTACGCTTCTGTCCACAGATTGGGAATAGCTCCGTCTGCTTGATCGAATGGAATAGATGTCTCCTCCCTTTTTGCTTGAAGATGAATATCTATCATTTGAAAAATTATTATTCAATATGTTGTTCAGGTTTTAAGACTTCTTGAAAGACAAGAAAGAGACATAATTGATAAAGACTGACTGTAGAACGCACATAAACTTAATTTAAATTATTATGATATAAATGGTACCTCAAGATGAAAAAACATTTTCCTAACTTCTTAGGTTAGTTTAACTTCCTATAATGAGCACTTAATGTACTCATTTTTTTCCAAATGTTGTAAACTCTCATAATAATGGACTCCGGCTGCACTCGACATTTCTCATTAGGTCATGGCGTTCTTTTGGAGGCATAAAGGCAGGGGGCTTCTTGACCGGCTGAGTATCGTGGACACAAACTTTAAAATGCAAACTTACATATGTTGAAAGCTGTGCATTAAAGAAGGGCTCTTACAAGATACCATCAAAAAAGGCGATTTCTAATCTTTTCTACTTATTTTTTCTGCAGGCAAAGAAAACCGAACTACAGCAGGAACTGCGAAGGATACGAATGAAATCCATAGGAAACATCAGGTAACTTACATTTTTCTTTGTGATTTTGAAGCTCTACATTTGATTCATCAGTGACTCTGAAAGTAGTGAACTTAAGCGTTGTGAATTAGGACAAGAGACTGAGAGGAAATTTGAAATGTTAATGGGTTCTTGCCCTCCAGTATGCAAGTGTTCCACAAAATCCAGGACCAATTTCTAAATGTGCTTCATAATGCTGCTGCTTACATGATCACACACTATCATAAAGTCTCCACTTCCTCGGTATTTCTTCTTCTTGGTATTTGCATCGTGAAATGGCACTGATGGCTTACCTCCATACAGAATCAAATGCAAATTACATAAAAATAATTATTTAATTTGAAATTTTCAATATTCGGTCTCAGCTGTTGTATATTTATAAACAGATACAGATTTTTACAGGACCACGTACAGAAATATTATATTTCACCTCAAAAATATATATCACACACAAGACACTGATTAAATTCCATCTATTTAAACAAAAGTTCTCATTATTTTAAGGCACAAATCTTTCTGTACCTTGTAGAGGCAAAGAACCTCATTTCTCTTCTGTTCTTTGGACTTTTACTATTGTCTTAACTCAACCCAAGTGATATATTCTTCACTATGTTACAGGTTTATTGGCGAGCTGCATAAAGCAGAAATGCTCGCCACAAGCACCATGCAGCATTGCATTAAACGTCTCCTTTCCCAAGAAGACGAGCATTCCTTGGAGTGCCTCTGCACACTACTGATGACGGCCGGAAAGGATTTCGAGAGCAAGAGCCAAGTATATTTGTTTTCATTTTGGAATACTTTCAGTTTTAATTTTGCAGTTCTCCTACCGTGTAATTTATTGCCTTCCTTTGGGCTCTATGATGACCACAGGTTTATACGGAAGGTACAATGCAAAAAGCAGTAAGTGTGTCCCTTTGATCTCACTGACTTTCTGGCTTCCATTTTGTAACATGCAAGTCTTCTTAATTGTTATACATTCTTTGCACAAAATCATAGTGAGAAGGCATTATGGGCTGGTCGCACCTTCTCGTCCATCTGTCTTTCCAGTCCATGTGGTGGCGAAATTGGGAACTGTCACAGAAGGTGGATTCGATGCTTGAAAGTGCACATTGTAAAGAACGCGTGAGGATGTTGCATCTATTCTGATATGAAATACCTTTCTGAGCTCGCTGACAATATTCTGAATAGTGTTTCTGTGTGATAAATGATCACCGTGACATGTTCTTCTGAATTTCCTTATACTCTTCTGCACTCTTACACGTTTCATATGAAGACGCCTCATGCCGTGGCTTCAACTTGTCCCCGTCTAGTGCGACGGGAATCTTGCTCAGTATTGGGTTAGACTTTTACTTTTCCTCTCATCACCTCTGCTGAATCATGTCAGAATTCACTCAGTCCTGACAGGACAAAGCAGGAATCTGATCGAAGGGTCATGTCTAGGCTCAGCCACCGAAAATCTCGGTTTATGCCTTAGTTTAGATGAGACACATACTTACGTTTTGTTCGAGACAGCAACCTTCAGCTCTCAATTTAAGTTTACACGCGCCTTCCCACACAGCAAGTTCTATGTGAACTACATGAGTAGTGGCAGAATTTTCTAGTTTTATGTGTCGGCTTATAAGCGTAAGAAGTTAATTATGCCCATGAAATGTGACTTTAAATTTTTGTTTTCTTGCAGGATCTGTCTGAGTTCCTTCATACAATGAAGGAACTAATAAATAAGAAGGCAGTGCTCTCTAGCAGAATAAAGTTTAAGATCGACTACGTCATCGAACTCCGGCAAAGCAACTGGGCTCCAAGGAATGGATGTTAAATACTTTGACTGTTCAAATATCTCAATTGTTTAAATTTTTTAAATAAATAAATTATTTAGTTTTTTTGTTAAATACTTCAGTATTTAAATAGTAAAATACTTTGACTGTTCAAATATCTCAATTGTTTAAATTTTTTAAATAAATAAATTATTTAGTTTTTTTGTTAAATACTTCAGTATTTAAATAGTAAAATAGTTTAGTTCTTTGTAAAATAGTTCAATTGTTTATTTTTTGTTAAATAGTTTAGTATTTAAATAGTTAGACTGTTCATTTTTTTGTTAAATATCTGAATTGTTCACATTTGTTAAATAAATAAATTATTTAGTTTTTTTGTTAAATACTTCAGTATTTAAATAGTGAAATAGTTTAGTTCTTTGTAAAATAGTTCAATTGTTTATTTTTTGTTAAATAGTTAAATTATTTAATGTTTTCTGAATTGTTTCTAATTAATATATTTAAGAATATTAAATAAAAAACATGTTCATAAACTTTCCTGTTATTATTTTAGCAAAGTAATATTTCAACGAACTTGTCGTCCTCAGTGCACTAGTGGTTAATGTCGTCGCCACTGGACCCAAGGTACGCGAGTTCAAACACTGCTGAGTTTGATGGAATTTTAAGGGGTGATAAAAATCCATAGAACAACTTCCTGCGGAAGGGAATTAAAGCCGGCGGTCCCATGCCGTAGATTTATGGCACAAAAAACAATGAACGACATGTTTCCTAAGCAAAACTCCCTGGCCATTTCTCACACAAGTCTCTCCTGATTCCTACTAGTTGGCTATAGCAGACAAAGATAAGGATTGAGTAGAAATAGTGCAGAGGCAGTGGGCTGGTCGCTCACTACTGACAAATGCACACTTCGAAAAGACCAGGAAGACAGAATATCCTATCTGCATTACTATCGAAGAAGCAGTGCAGATATATAAAACTATACACAGACTGAAAGATGACTCTACCGAGTACGGAGCACCATTAAACAAGAAGGAATGGTCTCATCCAGCGGAAAGAATAACTCTTGATGAAGTGAAAGACTTCAATTAACACACTGTGGAAATCTATACAGATGGAAGTAAACACCAGGGAAAGGTGAGCGCTGCCGCTGTTATCTTCAAAAATGGAGAACTAATTCATAGCTTAAAAACAAGTTACCCGATCACTGCTCAAACAATCAAGCTGAGCAGATCGGAATTCTAGAGGCCTTGGATGCAGTAACAACTTTAAGGGAAATCAGCATTGAGGAAAGAATAGTAGCGGCATACACAGATAGTCAAGTTTCTCTCGATCTACTAAAAAACAACTTCAAACATGGCTTTGTAATATCTGAGATAAGAAAGAGATTAAGGAATCTCAAAGATCAAAATTGGACTATTCATTTTGGGTGGATCAAAGCACACATCAGAATTTTCGGTAATGAAATAGCGGACAGATTAGCGAAGGCAGCAGCAGAAGATGGTGGAAATGTAGTACATGCAAAGAAGCCTAAAAGTACAATTATTAAAGAAACAAAGGAGGAAGGGATTATAAAATGGCAAAATGAGTGGAGCGCCACCAATAAAGGAGCAGCGTGCAAGAAATTCTTCCCGTCAGTGCGACAAACAATGAAGCTAAATATTGTAATAAGTCCTGAACTGGCAGCAATGACGACTGGACATGGCAAAAACAAATCATATCTACACAGGTTTGGAATCATTGACGACCCAACATGCTCATGCCTGAAAGCAGCACAAACAGTGGATCACCTCATCTATGACTGCGAAAAACTACAACAACCAAGGCGGAACTTAATAGATGCAATAGTCAGGAATGGTGGCACGTGGCCAGTGTTGCATGAAGAAATTGTTCAGAAATTTTTAGGTCATTTTAATAAATTCATTGAATCCATTGATTATAATGCAGTTTAGCACAGGAACATAGGTGCAAACGGTGGCAATGGATCATGATATTAGAGTTGTATACTCTATTGAAGTGTTTTATATTAATGCATGTAATATTGCAATCTTGTAATGGGGCATGCTGAATAAATGTAAATAAAAAAAGACAGAATACTTTAACTGGGTATCGCAAATACACGAGTGTGTGTACTGAAATATTTAGCAAAAATAGTCTGGTGTAAGGAAACATTTTTTATTTCAACATTCTCAAGATAACAGATGATCGCTGCTACTTGCACTACATGACTGAAACTCTGAATACGTGTTCTTATTGGAGATCCAAAACTACCCAAAATCTCAAAATTTCAATCACTTTTCGCTTATGTAAGACATGTTTAATTTGGCCCACAGTTTAACAACGCACTCCTCTGCATTTGTCTTATTACCAGTTATCTTTCGTTCTATGTAGGATTTGAGGTTGTGATGATGCAAGCAATTTTTGTTTTTTATTTTATCATACAAGTATGAAAACTTAGCTCACTTCTAACTACTAACTGCTAACTTCTCACTGGAGTCGGCTTGCATGTTTATAAATATAAACAATTAGTCCTCTTTAATGACAGTAATAAAATAATGATTATCTGGCTTGCCACTTTGAATCACAAGATCTAAAATCACGACACTAATAAATATTTCACTTACACATACAGTATCATCATGGCACTACAGACTAATTATTCCGTGCTGACATCAAAGACACAAGTTATTTGAATACTCAAAATCAAATTAATACGCACTGTCACTGCATAATTCACCTCATTTAAAAGGCTCGTCGAATGTTAGATAGAGGTCTCTTTAACGTGTTTTATTCACGGCACTCCCAGTATCGAAGAACATATACTCATAGCTGAGTAGGTAACACACACAAAGCACGTTAACTTTGTTAATTGAAGTATCATTACGCAACTCTCTAACACATAAACGGAACAGACCTAGTGACACCTACAAACACAATCTGCTTTAAAAATAAAGAATTCAGAGTTCTACAGTGTAAACAGCGATCTGGAATATAATTTAATGATGAACTCAGCAACCAAGAGTTGGTTCAGTGGTATACCAGGAAGATCTAAGTCCGGTGTGACCTGATTTGGTTCAGTTTCAATTGCTCCAGATACTAAACACCAATCACAACTGACTTTCAAGAAAGAAAATGGAAAACAAGCATCTAACAAAATATACGTGGCAACACAGCTGTTCCCTGGTCTTTTATTCACTCCCTTAGTTCACTGTAGTTTTTGACAACACTTAATAAGACTTTGGGCAAACTGCTCAACTTCTTCCTGGCTGCTTTCGAACTGCGAGCTCTCCCAGTGAGGGAGGGTTTGCAGAATTACATTTATCAGTGCACTGGTGTGACCCTCCACATGGCTGGTTAATATTTCTGTTATGGGCACTGTCAAATGATTACTGCAACAATTTTATAGGATTAAGGTAGAACACGAGTCAGGAAACCAGGAACTGGCCCATTATCACAGAATACCACTGTAGTCAACACAGAAATAGAACATCGGTACACCGCTCATGATCACAACACACACTGGGCCAGTGGAACAACAGTATACAAGCAAACACTAAACATATATTACAATAAGAAATAATAAATGGCCACCCCATAATAATAAATGTTTAATGCTCCATGTAAAGCTGGTCCCAAGTTTACTTTTAGCATTATAAGGGAGAAACATCAGAACCACATTTCACACAGCAACAATAGATTTTATACAATCCACAGCCCATCCCATATTTTAAATTATTGATTTTAATTCTGTATCGTTTTTATTATAATACTGCAACGTTCTGCATTACTGTTATTATCGTGAAGGGAAGCAACTGCCTGTCTGGAAATGCGTCCCATAGAAACCTGATCTTACAGCCCACAAATAATGCGAAGCAACGGACACAATTAATCTAGTGTCTGAGTGAACGAAATATCTGAGGAGAGTCTTCAGTGTCATTTTGCCCACCATGAATCCTACATGGACTGTCTTGGGTTTCAACCCGGGCTCCCACATTGAGAACTCGGCAACTAACCACATGAGCTGTGGACTTTTTCTAAGGTCAGTTGATGAATACAGCCTGCCATGATGGAATTATACTTTTGGGAATAAATTCAACGTTCCAAATATGACCTAAGTGTATCTTTAATCTCAATCTGTAAATGTAATGTAATATATGCATGTTCTTCAGCTTTCACGGCGACTGTGTACAATAAAATCCTCTCGGGCTATCAGCCACGTCAACTGGTTAACCACTTGACGTGGCTGATAGCCCGAGAGGATTTTATTGTAATGTATTACATTTAACATCACATAATTTTGTTCACTGATGTATATTATTGTGACAGACAACACAAAATCCATTCCATAATAATAATTTTTGGTAGAGCCTAAAACTGGTTGAAGCCTGTAGCCATTTATCTTCTAAGCAGTTTGTTGGTTTCTTGTCAATTTTTCAAACATATGTAATAAAATATCACTGATTGTGTGAGGCAATAATAAAAAGCATCATTACCTAACTTTATAATTTACACTGCATATATCAGATACAAGCTTAAAATCCAATGGAGGTTGTTATCACTGTGGTTGGGCGCTGCTCGTGGATTTCGTCCAGAGGAGGTGAAACAAATGACAAACTGCAATACATATTACAGAAGTCACATCAAAGCAGGCAAATTAAAATGTACCGAAATATCCTTACTGCAGTGTTTATAAGACAACACAAATGTTATGTCTCTGAAAACATGATGATAAAATTGTACCTTCAATGTAAAACAAAGACCAAGCTCACGAAAATTAAACAACTCTCTGTGTTGTGTCTGACTCTGAATGTTCAATACAGCCTATCTCAGTGTCCATCATCAGACCTCACTCAACATAAATTTATTAACGTATAATTTCAGGTCCTCACAGTCATGAATATGAAGATGTGTTTCTTGTGGGCTGTCATGCCATCATGTGGCAGAAGTTTAACCACATTTCAGAGGTGCTTGCTGCCTGCATCATAATCTCCCTGATAATGGAGGTAGCATGCACCTCTGAAACGTCTGTAATCTTCTACAATATGACAGCATTACAACCGACAGGACAGCCACCTTCTTAAAAGGTACGTTTAAACATTTTCAACATGCTAAGTGGCCCATCCCCTGCGGAATGAAAGGATGTCCAGACATCAAACAGCTGCAAATATATTGGAGGGCAGGTGGGGTGCTAGAAGCGCCTCACTGGAAAAGTTCTCGTATGTTAAAAAATGTTACAAATGGCTAATGTCTGGACTAGCTGAGTAAATGCTCAGCTTCTAGAAGAGACTGTACTTCAAGAAGTTAACAACCCATTATGTTACTGATATCAGTCTGCAGTTCACAGTCATGACCATTATTTTGCTAATACCTGCCATTTATATGCATTAAGCAAGTTAAAGAATAAGGCAGTGTGAATGTTGAACCATACCAGAGTTACAGTGCACAAATATCAGCGAAGGCCTAATCAAAACAGCGACATTTATATTATTATGTTACTTGAAGGCAACATGGCCCTCAGGTTCAGCACCTTTTCTAAAAGTAATAGAACGTCAAAAATTAAACATTATTCCCATGCAACACAAATTAAATGTTGCAAATTTTTGTACTGACCTTGAAAGTGAGGCTGAGTGCCTAGTAACTGAGGGTCTTCATCATCATCATCGACAATGTTGTCATCGAGAAGCAGGAAGTACGGCAGAAGTACCGCCTTTGACCTGATGTCATCCCACGTGGTGTGCTGTAGTACAAATCACAAGCTTTAATGGTATGGAACAGCGTGCTTATTGCAGACTGAAGCCTGGCAAAGCAGACACGAGAGCACCTCAGTTTAAAAGACCCTTCAATTATCAAGCGAGCATGTACAAGGTTCATGAAATGAAGTCTTCTGTGTAAATACAAACTGTGCTCTTTGTAAGTGTTTTGCAATGTCGCATTTGCTGGGACGGAAGTTTCAAGTTGTCTGCTCATGTACTGAGAGGTTTACTCTGAAATTCTGACCTCCCAGCAAGTTTTGCAGTGTCTTCCTAAGCCTGTTAATGTACTTTATTATGTAACTACTGCCAATGCTTCCAGAATTATTGCACATGAGATGTTTCATTAGGTGGAGCCATTCCCAGAGGGGCACAGAGCCTGGGTAAAGCAGTCTATGTTGGTCCATTCCATAAGATCGGCTTCCGTAAGTTTTACTTTACATAAACTGTACATGTATTCCCGTAATTTCACGGGTGTATTAAAGGATGCACGTTTAATGTTGAGGACCATAAGCTACCGGGTGTTTCCGAATTAATCTGCTGACTCTGTGTGGTTATAGAGAACTATGATTTTTTATTTATTCATAGTTTATTTAACGACGCACTTTCAGAAGCTCCGAGCATTAAATCCATTGATAAATCCTATTTTATTGTTTGGAAACACAAAACTAGCTTCGTTCTGTCGACTAACACGGATGCCACCAGATGTCTCAAAAGTAAAGTGCCGTACAATTTGTAGGGTTACCCAAATATCGGAAAGGTTTTTGTGGTAATATAATTTACCGCATTCGACCGGCGGATGAATAAAGCACGTAGTTTGGTGGATAAGAATAAAAGGTGTATGAAAATGCGCCCCACTGACAAGTTCTTGTGCACTCGAATGTTTTTGAAGCACTGGACTGACTACCAACTCCCGACAATTGGATTTTAGCCTCAAAATCGAGAAATTAGGCTATTCTCTGGGGTGACGTCAGAGCCCTGAAGCTGCTGGTCCAGGCGGAGATGAGGCCTACAGAGGGAGGACTTCGAAGTTTCCACCCCCACGGCCTCCTTGACTGCGGACATTGGCCACGAGGGCTGAGATACACGTAGTTTGATGGGTAAACCAGTTAGAAGGCGTTCACCACGACTTATAAGGTAGTGTTTATTCTTGTTCCTTCAACGCTCTATCAACTGATAATGTTGCGTATCCATTATTTAAATATGACAGGATGGTTATGAATGATGGATCGCGGGAGTACATTCTGTGCTTGCTATAAAGTAACTGAGAAGAACCAGGAAGCTGGGGTTAGCCGGTGCCAACATGTTAGTCTACTGCGATTGGATGAAGCCGATATTTTGGGCGTGTTTTAAGAGGGGACAGGAATTGAATCTATTTTTCCTTTTAGAATATGGAGCCACAGATTTTCATTAATCTGACAGGCGGCTTCAAATGGCGGATGATAAGTTTGTTATGAATTGTGAATGGGACAGGGCGAATGTGTAAATTTATTTTAGGAACTGCTGAGGAATTTGCCTTCGACAAGTTGGGAATTGTGTCTTTGAACGAGATTCGAACTGAAAATCGCTTGAATAACCTCTCAGCTTTGTCTTGAGTACTTCGTGGTTTTACTTTCGTTAAGTTAGAGAATTTTCTGGGGTTGAATCCAATTCTGTCTGAGATAATTCGTTGATGCGATAATTGTTCCTGTGCTCAAGCGTCTTCACGCTGCGGCCTGCTTTACCATCGGTGGTCACGGGATACGAGGCTAGGTGGGCCCCAGAAACAGACTGATCGCAGAGAGAGAGGGCGGGAACTTCGCCCCGCAGCCCACAAAAAAACCAGGATCACGATCGACTATGGCCGCCAGATACGGAGTGTTTCGGATAAGCATTCGCGGACAGCCGACAAGGGGTGATTCTCCGACCTTTGGGTTGTCGCGGTGCTGACAATGGCCGACCGTGAGAATAAGAAATTGTTCCGAAATGTTGGGCGTGGCCTCTGACTGGGACGGAATATTTGCAACGACCTAAGCTGTACTAAGCGCACTCAAAGATAAAATACAAATGACTTGTTCTTATGCTCATTTGATCTTTAACGCGATGCATGCAAAATAAGCATATGTCTGTGTTGGCTAATATATGATAGGTGGGTATTATATTTCTCATATATGCCTACAATTTGGACTTGACAATTTTATAGTTGTATTTTGTGTCTTATATTAATCCACAGTTCGTTCCAGAATCTCTTCTCTTTTTTTGTCAATTTTAATAAAGAGAGTATTGTGAATTAGTACGCCGAATTCCGCTGGACTGACACAAATCTAATTACTTTTTAAAAAGGCTTCCAGTGCACTCTGTTCATGGCAGATTTAATGAAGAAAAGTTGGCTGATTTGGTTACCGGATCAGAGGGACAGGTTCGTATGCAGCTCGTAAAAGTAATGGGTAAAATAAATTTCACTGCCTCATTTCATTCGTGATCTTAAAATCTGTGTTCCCTACAGCGTTCTTTCACGCAGGCGAAACCTTTCGACTAAAATCAATATTATTGAGCGGTAGCGGATGCACTCTATGGAGTACTCTTGGTACTATGAACAGAGGAGGGTTCATACTCGTTGTGCCATCTCTCGGGGAAATAGAGAAGTTCAACCGGTTTTGGTAGCTCTATCAATAAAGTCAATCAGCATTATGACTACATTACCTACAGTTTCCGAAATTTGACATTTTAGACTACCAGATTCTTTTGACCGTATAATCAGTGAAGTTTTGCCTAGAATTAGGACGTTTAATCTTGAAACGATATTTAGGGATATTATGTGCACGCTGATACTCCAGAGACCAAAGCAAGTTGCTTGTGCTTCTAAATGTCGTACAAGGGAATGGTCCAGTTGGTCAAGTCAAAAGGCACTTGTAAGGCTGTGAAGGACTTGATAAATCACACACCCAATAAATACTAAATAGGAACCAAGAAGCATAGGACTTAGATAAACCTAAGATGTTCCGCACTTCTGTGACAGTTACAGTGCACAGATTTGTAGGTAGTTTTATCAAATGCATTTTGTGAGCTGTTTGAGTTCTGATATATGAGCCTGTGTGCGTCAGATGTTTCTGAAGCCTTTCCCAGTCTTACCAACGTCTGGCCCACAGACTTCATTGGAATCCACCAGGAAATACGACAGTGCTGCTGTCATGTGTGTGTATGGTAGAATAATTTTGAACTGCACATTCCAATTTTGGACACATTTTGTGTAAATTTGTACAGTGTATTGGCAGCTCATATTTACCCATCAAACTACGTGTATCTCAGCCCTCGTGGCTAATGTCCGCAAATACCTCAAAACAGTGAAGGAAGCCTTGGGGGTAAAAACTTGCGTCGTTAAATAAACCATGAATAAATAAAAGTGCATGGTCTAGTATAACCACACAAAATCAGCAGATTAATTCGGAAACACCCGGTAGCTTATGGGCCTCATCATTAAACGTGCGTCGTTTAATACGCCCGTAAAATTACCCCAGAAACCAACATCCTAACAGAGACTCGAACCGAGGACTGTGTATTCGTGTCCGTGACCTTAGACCCCGTAATTTCCTCTCCGAAAGAAAGAATTTTGCCTTGGCGTCGATTTCTTCTCGTGGGTGCTTTCCCGTCAACAGAAACCATCCTTGTCGGGACTCGAACTCAGTGTCGAGGCCTTCGTTTCCGAAATCTCCTCTTCGAAGCAAAAAACTCTGATCCCTTCTTCTGTCTCGCTTAGTTTCGGAGCCAAAGGAACCGCCCTTGAAGGAAATCGAATTCAGGACACTTCTTCCAGAGTTCTTGCCTTCCTGCGTTCTCTTATTGGTCAAAATGAATAATCGGGAGTCGAAGGGAAAAACATTTTCCCTCGCCCAAGTGCGATGGGCTCAACATTGCCCGGGCCCCTCAAAAATCGTCTTTAAAATTAAAAAAGTATAAAAGAACACGACGTTATATTTAAACAGGTGCAAATTAAATTGCAAAATTTGCTTCAAGCCTCGTTTCATTACTTTTAAATTAATTTCCTTTTACATAGAAAATATTTAATATTAATTTTTGATTTCTTACAAATATATAACTTGGAGTAATCCAATTTGTATTTCTTTAACTACAAAGAATGTGTAAATATGAAACGCAGGTGATCTTATAAAAAACGAACACGTGCAACAATCTCGGCTGGCATGACATAAGGTTCATTTCTCAGTCCTTATGCACGCCTGAATGAACCGTATTGCACTCCCTCTACTGACTGTTGCGTCATAAATTACGTCTGCTTTGTTGTGTTGGTATAAATAGCAGGCAACAATCGGCTTTCGCTGACGTCACGTATTGCGCAACAGTGAGAAAAGGCGCTCAATTCGGTTTATCCAGGCGTGCATAAGAAATGAAAAATGAACCTTATGGCCTGCCAATCGAGACTGTTGCACGTCTGCGTCACAGGTGTGCTTTACGAATTCCAATCTTTCTCTTGCAGGTTTTCGTATTTTATAAAAACGACTGCATTTCGTATTTACACATTATTTGTAGTTAAAGAAATACAAATTTTAATTACTACAAGTTATAATTTGGTTACTTTCCATCCTAAATATACGAAGTCAATAATTAATATTAAATACTTTCTGTGTAAATGAAATAAATTTAAAGGTGATGAAAAGAGGCTTGAAGTAAATTTTGTAATTGAATTTGCCCTAGTTTAAAAATAACGTCGTATTTTATTTTTTATTATTATTTAGTGTTCTGTCTGACGACAGGTCCATATGAACAGGATCCGTCCATCCTTTTCTCGGACTGGGACCTGTTCATATACGTTCTTGGCAGATGATCCAGAAGTGGTTTGCCATTGCCTTCTTCTGTGTGTCAATGGAGTAATTGTTGGGATGCCACGGAGAAACTTGTTTAATTTTAAAGACGATTTTTGAGGGGCCCGGGCACTGTTGTACCCATCGCCCCTGGGCGAGGAAAAGTGTTTCCTTGCTTCGAATCCCGATTATTCATTTTGACCAATGAGAGATCACAGGAAGGTCAGTACTCTGGGGAAAAGTGTCCTGGGTTCGATTTCCTTCAAGGGCGGTTTCTGTAGCTCCGAAACTAAGCGAGACAAAAGAAGAGTTTTTTGCTTCGAAGAGGAGATTTCGGAAACGAAGGCCTCGACACAGAGTTCGAGACCCGACAAAGATGGTTTCTGTTGACGGGAACGCAACCGCGAGAAAAAATCGACGCGAAGGCATAATTCTTTAGTTTCGGAGAGGAAATTTCGGGGTCTAAGGTCACAGACACGGATACACAGTCCTAGGTTCGAGTCTCTGTTAGGTTGTCGGTTTCTGGGGGTAATTTTACGGGCGTATTAAAGGACGCACGTTTAATGATGAGGCTCATAAGCTACCGCGTGTTTCCGAATTAATCTGCTGATTTGAAAAGGGCATAAAGAAAGAATTTCCTTCGTCTTATCTTCCCCCAAACTTCGATGCAATCTTAAGGTGGAAGTAAACACAAAAATCTGCTGTTTTGTTTAATTCAATCCTGTTCTCCTTTCCTTCTCTAATTTAAGGTATATTCACAAAATGAACACTAAAAACTGCAAATTAATCTCTTGTCCTTCTAACCCCTTCTAATTTGAATTATTTTGGCAGAAAGTAACTATAACAAGTAGCTAATTTAGACAGTAACATTTTCATGTTCATGCAGATGCCTGGGTGTTATGATGTAACAGTTTCCAGACTCACAGACAGTGTTTGAAAGTGAGATTTGAGGTTTTCACATTGTGGCGAGGATGATGTTCTTTTTGGTTCTAGTACATGTGGACTGGCTGATAGATACCAGTGTTTCGGAGAAGCATACTGTCTCCATATTCAGAGCCGAAGTGACAATGCATTGTCCAAGTGGGAAATAATGTGCCCACAGTACATGTTACTTCATTTGTTTGCAGTATTTCTCTTCTCCCAGTGGTTCTGTGTCCTGAGCTTCATAAAGATTGTGAAGGAACTTGAGCTGGTGCATAAGATGGGTCACTATGAAGAAGGCAAACTGAATTTTCATAAATACCAGCGCATGAATGTACTGGAGCTTGGGGCAGAACGTTATCCAATGAGTGAAGATTTTGTACCAGTTGCAGACTTCAGTCGCCACTATAATAAGAAATCAATTAATGAGAATATTCGTTAAAGATTTAGCATAGATAGTGATTATAATAATGTAATGGCCAGACCTGTATATTAGAGTAAGTTCTTGCACATTTCAGTATGGAGTCAGGAAATTCAAATGAAGACATCTGGTTCTCTACAAAATGTTTGCACTGCTTTACTGTGCAGGTAACTCTTATAATTTGTCAGCACTGTCACCTTCTATCTCAGTGCATGTTTTCCAATGTGTGGTCATGCTACATGCTGCACCTTCTCACTGAGTGTGAAATTTTATAAAAGAGACAAGTCTGTAAGGAGACTTCTTTGTTTTCTTGCAACATCTGTTTGAAATTACAATTCAGTAGTAGAAAATAGGTATATGCAGCGAACTGAGGGATGACTAACACAATTCCTCGGAGAAATATAGGACAGAATATGTTGGAAAAGGGGATTAGAGGCTATCAACATGAAGACGTTTAAAACTGAAAGTTCTTTATTATTAAATAAAACCACTATTATACAGAAACTTTTACACTTACTGTCCAACTGGGTAGCAGTCCTTACAGTTCCAGCCTCCAACACATAAACAAAAGCTAAACCATGTTTTGTATTTTAAACAGCAGTGGAATTTTTTGTATGATATTACATGTTTGGCAAACCATGTATAATCATATTTTCCATGTTCAACCAATAATTGTCCATATTTATTTTCACACATATAATGGAATGTGTGCTTTTCTGTATGCCCATTTCTTAGAAATTAAAATTAATTGCAACATGTGTATTAATTTTTATAGCCAATAAAACTATTAAAATCTGTAATACATCACTGTTTATTTTATTTCAAACAGGTGAAACCTCTTTATTGTTAACAGTATGTTGTACTTTAAGTGTTTTTATATAGAATTTATCAGAAACTACTTTTATTAACTTTTCCTATGTAAGTACATTTCTGATAATGTTCTAGCTGGACTCATATTCTTTTTCTATTGTCTGCCTTATACTGCAGTACTGATGTCATATTATGTACCACAGTTGTTACAGTGTTGTGTACTTTAGAAAACATTAATAACAACACTTTCCAATAAATTCTATATAAAATAACAATTTGTATACTACAATATAATAATAACACAGTCCTCTCTGCAGTCCTCGTCCCATTTCTCACTGCAGTCCTCGTCCCATTTCTCACTGCAGTCCTCGCCCAGATCCCACTGCAGTGTTTGTACCAGTCCTCTCTGCAGTCCTCGTCCCATTTCTCACTGCAGTCCTCGTCCCATTTCTCACTGCAGTCCTCGCCCAGATCCCACTGCAGTGTTTGTACCAGTCCTCTCTGCAGTCCTCGTCCCATTTCTCACTGCAGTCCTCGTCCCATTTCTCACTGCAGTCCTCGTCCCATTTCTCACTGCAGTCCTCGCCCAGATCCCACTGCAGTGTTTGTACCAGTCCTCTCTGCAGTCCTCGTCCCATTTCTCACTGCAGTCCTCGTCCCATTTCTCACTGCAGTCCTCGCACAGATCCCACTGCAGTGTTTGTACCAGTCCTCTCTGCAGTCCTCGTCCCATTTCTCACTGCAGTCCTCGTCCCATTTCTCACTGCAGTCCTCGCCCAGATCCCACTGCAGAGTTTGTACCAGTCCTCTCTGCAGTCCTCGTCCCATTTCTCACTGCAGTCCTCGTCCCATTTCTCACTGCAGTCCTCGCCCAGATCCCACTGCAGTGTTTGTACCAGTCCTCACTGCAGTCCTCGCCCAGATCCCACTGCAGTGTTTGTACCAGTCCTCACTGCAATCCTCGTCCCATTTCTCACTGCAGTCCTCGTTCCAGTTCTCACTGCAGTCCTCGTCCCAGATCCCACTGCAGTGTTTGTACCAGTCCTCACTGCAGTGCTCGTCCCAGTTCTCACTGCAGTGCTCGTCCCAGTTCTCACTGCAGTCCTCGTCCCAGATCCCACTGCAGTGTTTGTACCAGTCCTCACTGCAGTCCTCGTCCCATTTCTCACTGCAGTCCTCGTCCCAGTTCTCACTGCAGTCCTCGTCCCAGATCCCACTGCAGTGTTTGTACCAGTCCTCACTGCAGTGCTCGTCCCAGTTCTCACTGCAGTGCTCGTCCCAGTTCTCACTGCAGTCCTCGTCCCAGATCCCACTGCAGTGTTTGTACCAGTCCTCTCTGCAGTCCTCGTCCCATTTCTCACTGCAGTCCTCGTCCCATTTCTCACTGCAGTCCTCGCCCAGATCCCACTGCAGTGTTTGTACCAGTCCTCACTGCAGTCCTCGCCCAGATCCCACTGCAGTGTTTGTACCAGTCCTCACTGCAGTCCTCGTCCCAGTTCTCACTGCAGTCCTCGTTCCAGTTCTCACTGCAGTCCTCGTCCCAGATCCCACTGCAGTGTTTGTACCAGTCCTCACTGCAGTGCTCGTCCCAGTTCTCACTGCAGTGCTCGTCCCAGTTCTCACTGCAGTCCTCGCCCAGACCCCACTGTAGTGTTTGTACCAGTCCTCACTGCAGTGCTTGTCCCAGTTCTCACTGCAGTCCTCGTTCCACTTCTCACTGCAGTCCTCGTCCCAGACCCCACTGCAGTGATTGTACCAGTCCTCACTGCAGTCCTCGTTCCAGTCCTCGTCCCATTTCTCACTGCAGTCCTCGCCCAGATCCCACTGCAGTGTTTGTACCAGTCCTCTCTGCAGTCCTCGTCCCATTTCTCACTGCAGTCCTCGTCCCATTTCTCACTGCAGTCCTCGCCCAGATCCCACTGCAGTGTTTGTACCAGTCCTCTCTGCAGTCCTCGTCCCATTTCTCACTGCAGTCCTCGTCCCATTTCTCACTGCAGTCCTCGCCCAGATCACACTGCAGTGTTTGTACCAGTCCTCACTGCAGTGCTTGTCCCATTTCTCACTGCAGTCCTCGTCCCATTTCTCACTGCAGTCCTCGTCCCATTTCTCAATGCAGTCCTCGCCCAGATCACACTGCTGTGTTTGTACCAGTCCTCACTGCAGTGCTTGTCCCATTTCTCACTGCAGTCCTCGTTCCAGTTCTCACTGCAGTCCTCGTCCCAGACCCCACTGCAGTGTTTGTACCAGTCCTCACTGCAGTCCTCGTTCCAGTCCTCGTCCCATTTCTCACTGCAGTCCTCGCCCAGATCCCACTGCAGTGTTTGTACCAGTCCTCACTGCAGTCCTCGTTCCAGTCCTCACTGCAGTGCTCGTCCCATTTCTCACTGCAGTCCTCACCCAGATCCCACTGTAGTGTTTGTACCAGTCCTCTCTGCAGTCCTCGTCCCATTTCTCACTGCAGTCCTCGCCCATTTCTCACTGCAGTCCTCGCCCAGATCCCACTGCAGTGTTTGTACCAGTCCTCACTGCAGTCCTCGTCCCATTTCTCACTGCAGTCCTCGTCCCATTTCTCACTGCAGTCCTCGCCCAGATCCCACTGCAGTGTTTGTACCAGTCCTCACTGCAATCCTCGCCCAGATCCCACTGCAGTGTTTGTACCAGTCCACTCTGCAGTCCTCGTCCCATTTCTCACTGCAGTCCTCGTCCCATTTCTCACTGCAGTCCTCGCCCAGATCCCACTGCAGTGTTTGTACCAGTCCTCACTGCAGTCCTCGCCCAGATCCCACTGCAGTGTTTGTACCAGTCCTCTCTGCAGTCCTCGTCCCATTTCTCACTGCAGTCCTCGTCCCATTTCTCACTGCAGTCCTCGCCCAGATCCCACTGCAGTGTTTGTACCAGTCCTCACTGCAGTCCTCGCCCAGATCCCACTGCAGTGTTTGTACCAGTCCTCTCTGCAGTCCTCGTCCCATTTCTCACTGCAGTCCTCGTCCCATTTCTCACTGCAGTCCTCGCCCAGATCCCACTGCAGTGTTTGTCCCAGTTCTCACTGCAGTCCTCGTCCCATTTCTCACTGCAGTCCTCGTCCCATTTCTCACTGCAGTCCTCGCCCAGATACCACTGCAGTGTTTGTACCAGTCCTCTCTGCAGTCCTCGTCCCATTTCTCACTGCAGTCCTCGCCCAGACCTCACTGCAGTGTTTGTACCAGTCCTCTCTGCAGTCCTCGTCCCATTTCTCACTGCAGTCCTCGCCCAGATCCCACTGCAGTGTTTGTACCAGTCCTCACTGCAGTCCTCGTCCCATTTCTCACTGCAGTCCTCGTCTCATTTCTCACTGCAGTCCTCGCCCAGATCCCACTGCAGTGTTTGTACCAGTCCTCACTGCAGTCCTCGCCCAGATCCCACTGCAGTGTTTGTACCAGTCCTCTCTGCAGTCCTCGTCCCATTTCTCACTGCAGTCCTCGCCCAGATCCCACTGCAGTGTTTGTACCAGTCCTCACTGCAGTCCTCGCCCAGATCCCACTGCAGTGTTTGTACCAGTCCTCTCTGCAGTCCTCGTCCCATTTCTCACTGCAGTCCTCGCCCAGATCCCACTGCAGTGTTTGTACCAGTCCTCTCTGCAGTCCTCGTCCCATTTCTCACTGCAGTCCTCGTCCCATTTCTCACTGCAGTCCTCGCCCAGATCCCACTGCAGTGTTTGTACCAGTCCTCTCTGCAGTCCTCGTCCCATTTCTCACTGCAGTCCTCGCCCAGATCCCACTGCAGTGTTTGTACCAGTCCTCACTGCAGTCCTCGCCCAGATCCCACTGCAGTGTTTGTACCAGTCCTCTCTGCAGTCCTCGTCCCATTTCTCACTGCAGTCCTCGCCCAGATCCCACTGCAGTGTTTGTACCAGTCCTATCTGCAGTCCTCGTCCCATTTCTCACTGCAGTCCTCGCCCAGATCCCACTGCAGTGTTTGTACCAGTCCTCACTGCAGTCCTCGCCCAGATCCCACTGCAGTGTTTGTACCAGTCCTCTCTGCAGTCCTCGTCCCATTTCTCAGTGCAGTCCTCGCCCAGACCTCACTGCAGTGTTTGTACCAGTCCTCTCTGCAGTCCTCGTCCTATTTCTCACTGCAGTTAGCGGTTGGCAACTGCTATTTATACCCATACAACCCTGACGTCACGTATTGCGCAACAGTGAGAAAAGGCGCTCAATTCGGTTCATTCAGGCGTGCATAAGAAATGAAAAATGAACCTTATGGCCTGCCAATCGAGACTGTTGCACGTCTGCGTCACAGGTGTGCTTTACGAATTCCAATCTTTCTCGCGCAGGTTTTCGTATCCATGCGATTTTCAGTTCGAATCTCGTTCAAAGACACTATCCCCACCTTGTCGAAGGCAAATTCCTTAGCAGTTCCTAAGATCCATTTACACATTCACCCTGTCCCATTCACAATCCATAACAAACTTAGCATCCGCCATTTAAAGCCGCCTGTCAGATTAATTAAAGTCTGTGGCACCATAATCTAAAAAAAATCGATCCAATTCCTGCCCCCCCTTAAAACACGCCCAAAATATCGGCTTTATCCAATCGCATTAAACTAACATGTTGGTATCAGCTACCCCCAGTTTCCTGGTTCTTCTCAGTTACCTTCAAGCAAGCACAGAATGTACTCTCGCGATTTATCATTCATAACCATCCTTTCATATTTAAATAATGGATACGCAACATTATCAGTTGATAGAGCGTTGAAGGAACAAGAATAAACACTACCTTATAAGTCGTGGTGAACGCCTTATAACTGCTTTACCCATCAAACTACGTACACCTCAGCTCTCGTGGCCAATGTCCGCAATTACCTCAGAACAGTGAAGGAGGCCGTGGGGGTAAAACTTCGAAGTCCTCCCTCTGAAGTCCTTATCTCCGCCTGGGCCAGCAGCTGCCTCAGGTTCAAGGCTCTGACATCACTCCAGAGGTCACGGCCTCACGCTTGAGGTGAAAACCAATTGTCGGCAGTTGGTAGTCAGTCTAGTGCTTTAAAAACATTCGTGTGTACAAGAACTTATCAATGGGGCACATTTACATACATCATTTATTTTTATCCACCAAACCACGTGCGTTATTCAGCCGCCGGTCGAATGCGGTAAATTACATTACCACAAAAACGTTTCTGATATTGAACAGCACTTTACTTTTGATACATCTGGTAGCATCCGTGTTAGTCAAGAGTAATTCAAAATGAAGCTAGTTTTGTGATTCCAAATAATAAAATAGGATTTATCAATGGATTTAATGATCGTGTGCAACTCTGAGCTACTTAAAATGCGTCGTTAAATAAACCACGAATAAATAAAAATACATGGACTACTACAACCACACAAAATCAAGAGATTAATTTGGAAACACCAGGTAGCTAATGGGCCTCATCATTAAAGGTGCGTCGTTTAATACGCGCGTAAAATTACCCCAGAAAGCAACATCCTAACAGAGACTTGAATCGAGGACTGTGTATCCGTGTCAGTGACCTTAGACCCCGAAATTTCCTTTCCGAAACGAAAGAATTTTGCCTTGGCGTCATTCTTTTATCGCGGTTGCGTTCCAGTGAACAGAAACCATCCTGTCGGAACTCGAACTCAGTGTCGAGGCCTTCCTTTCCGTAATATCTTATTCGAAACAAAAAACTCTAATCCTGGCGCCCTTCTTCTGTCTCGCTTAGTTTCGGAGCTACAGGAACCGCCCTTGAAGGAAATCGAACCCAGGACACTTTTCCCCAGAGTTCTGACCTTCCTGTGATCTCTCATTGGTCAAAATGAATAATCGGGATTCGAAGCAAGGAAACACTTTTCCTCGCCCAGGGGCGATGGGTACAACAGTGCCCGGGCCCCTCAAAAATCGTTTTTAAAATTAAACAAGTTTCTCCGTGGCATCCCAACAATTACTCCATTCACACACAGAAGAAGGCAATGGCAAACAACTTCTGGATCATCTGCCAAGAACGTATATGAACAGGTCCCAGTCCGAGAAAAGGATGGACGGATCCTGTTCATATGGACCTGTCGTCAGACAGAACACTAAATAATAATAAAAAATAAAATACGACGATAATTTTAAACAAGTTCAAATTAAATTACAAAATTTACTTCAAGCCTCTTTTCATCACCTTTAAATTTATTTCCTTTTACACAGAAAGTATTTAATATTAATTATTGGCTTCGTATATTTAGGATGGAGTGTAACCAAATTATAACTTGTAGTAATTAAAATTTGTATTTCTTTAACTACAAATAATGTGTAATTACGAAACGCAGTCGTTTTTATAAAATACGAAAACCTGCGCGAGAAAGATTGGAATTCGTAAAGCACACCTGCGACGCAGACGTGCAACAGTCTCGATTGGCAGGCCATAAGGTTCATTTTTCATTTCTTATGCACGCCTGAATGAACCGAATTGAGCGCCTTTTCTCACTGTTGCGCAATACGTGACGTCAGCGAAAGCCGATTGTTGCCTGCTATTTATACCAACATAACCTGTGACGCAACAGTCAGTAGAGGAAGTGCAATAAGGTTCACTCATTCGTGCATAAGGACGGAGAAATGAACCTTATGACACGCCAGCCGAGATTGTTGCACGTGTTCGTCTTTTATAAGATCACCTGCGTTTCATATTTACACAATCTTTGTAGTTAATGAAATACAAATTGAATTACTCCAAGTTATAATTTGTAAGAAATCAACAATTAATATTAAATATTTTCTGTGTAAAAGGAAATTAATTTAAAAATAATGAAACGAGGCTTGAAGTAAATTTTGCAGTTTAATTTGCACTTGTTTAAAAATAACTTCGTGTTCTTTTATACTTTTTTAATTTTAAAGACGGTTTTTGAGGGGCCCGGGCGCTGTTGAAACCATCGCCCCTGCGACAGGGAAAATGTTTCCTTCCTTCGAATCCCGATTATTCATTTTGAATAGTGAGAGAACGCAGGAAGGTAAGAACTCTGGAAGAAGTGTCCTGAGTTCGATTTCCTTCAAGGGCGGTTCCTTTGGCTCCGAAACTAAGCGAGACAGAAGAAAGGATCAGAGTTTTTCGCTTCGAAGAGGAGATTTCGGAAACGAAGGCCTCGACACTGAGTTCGAGACCCGACAAAGATGATTTCTGTTGACGGGAAAGCACCCACGAGAAGAAATCGACGCCAAGGCAAAATTCTTTCTTTTCGGAGAGGAAATTACGGGGTCTAAGATCACGGACACGAATACACAGTCCTCGGTTCGAGTCTCTGTTAGGATGTTGGTTTCTGGGGTAATTTTACGGGCGTATTAAACGACGCACGTTTAATGATGAGGCCCATAAGCTACCGGGTGTTTCCGAATTAATCTGCTGATTTTGTGTGGTTATACTAGACCATGCACTTTTATTTATTCATGGTTTATTTAACGACGCAAGTTTTTACCCCCAAAGCTTCCTTCACTGTTTTGAGGCATTTGCGGACATTAGCCACGAGGGCTGAGATACACGTAGTTTGATGGGTAAATATGAGCTGCCAATACACTGTACAAATTTGCACAAAATGTGTCCAAAATTGGAATGTGCAGTACAAAATTATTCCACCATACACACACATGACAGCAGCACTGTCGTATTTCCTGGTGGATTCCAATGAAGTCTGTGGGCCAGACGTTGGTAAGACTGGGAAAGGCTTCAGAAACATCTGACGCACACAGGCTCATATATCAGAACTCAAACAGCTCACAAAATGCATTTGATAAAACTACCTACAAATCTGTGCACTATAACTGTCACAGAAGTGCGGAACATCTTAGGTTTATCTACGTCCTATGCTTCTTGGTTCCTATTTAGTATTTATTGGGTGTGTGATTTATCAAGTCCTTCACAGCCTTACAAGTGCCTTTTGACTTGACCAACTGGACCATTCCCTTGTACGACATTTAGAAGCACAAGCAACTTGCTTTGGTCTCTGGAGTATCAGCGTGCACATAATATCCCTAAATATCGTTTCAAGATTAAACGTCCTAATTCTAGGCAAAACTTCACTGATTATACGGTCAAAAGAATCTGGTAGTCTAAAATGTCAAATTTCGGAAACTGTAGGTAAAGTAGTCATAATGCTGATTGACTTTATTGATAGAGCTACCAAAACCGGTTGAACTTCTTTATTTCCCCGAGAGATGGCACAACGAGTATGAACCCGCCTCTGTTCATAGTACCAAGAGTACTCCATAGAGTGCATCCGCTACCGCACAATAATATTGATTTTAGTCGAAAGGTTTCGCCTGCGTGAAAGAACGCTGTAGGGAACACAGATTTTAAGATCACGAATGAAATGAGGCAGTGAAATTTATTTTACCCATTACTTTTACGAGCTGCATACGAACCTGTCCCTCTGATCCGGTAACCAAATCAGCCAACTTTTCTTCATTAAATCTGCCATGAACAGAGTGCACTGGAAGCCTTTTTAAAAAGTAATTAGATTTGTGTCAGTCCAGCGGAATTCGGCGTACTAATTCACAATACTCTCTTTATTAAAATTGACAAAAAAAGAGAAGAGATTCTGGAACGAACTGTGGATTAATATAAGACACAAAATACAACTATAAAATTGTCAAGTCCAAATTGTAGGCATATATGAGAAATATAATACCCACCTATCATATATTAGCCAACACAGACATATGCTTATTTTGCATGCATCGCGTTAAAGATCAAATGAGCATAAGAACAAGTCATTTGTATTTTATCTTTGAGTGCGCTTAGTACAGCTTAGGTCGTTGCAAATATTCCGTCCCAGTCAGAGGCCACGCACAAAACGTCGGAACAGTTTATTATTCTCACGGTCGGCAATTGTTAGCCCCGCGACAACTTAAAGGTCGGAAAATCACCCCTTGTCGGCTGTCCGCGAATGCTTTTTCGAAACACTCCGTATCTGGCGGCCATAGTCGATCGTGATGCTGGTTTTGTGTGGGCTGCGGGGCGAAGTTCCCGCCCTCTCTCTGCGTTCAGTCTGTTTCTGGGGCCCACCTAGCCTCGTATCCCGTGACCACCGAGGGTAAAGCAGGCCGCAGCGTGAAGACGCTTGAGCACAGGAACAATTATCGCATCAACGAATTATCTGAGGCAGAATCGGATTCAACGCCAGAAAATTCTCTAACTTAACGAAAGTAAAACCAGGAAGTACTCAAGACAAAGCTGAGAGGTTATTCAAGCGATTTTCAGTTCGAATCTCGTTCAAAGACACAATTCCCAACTTGTCGAAGGCAAATTCCTCAGCAGTTCCTAAAATAAATTTACACATTCGCCCTGTCCCATTCACAATTCATAACAAACTTATCATCCGCCATTTGAAGCCGCCTGTCAGATTAATGAAAATCTGTGGCTCCATATTCTAAAAGGAAAAATAGATTCAATTCCTGTCCCCTCTTAAAACACGCCCAAAATATCGGCTTCATCCAATCGCAGTAGACTAACATGTTGGCACCGGCTAACCCCAGCTTCCTGGTTCTTCTCAGTTACTTTAAAGCAGGCACAGAATGTACTCCCGCGATCCATCATTCATAACCATCCTGTCATATTTAAATAATGGATACGCAACATTATCAGTTGATAGAGCGTTGAAGGTACAAGAATAAACACTACCTTATAAGTCGTGGTGAACGCCTTCTAACTGGTTTACCCATCAAACTACGTGTATCTCAGCCCTCGTGGCCAATGTCCGCAGTCAAGGAGGCCGTGGGGGTGGAAACTTCGAAGTCCTCCCTCTGTAGGCCTCATCTCCGCCTGGACCAGCAGCTTCAGGGCTCTGACGTCACTCCAGAGAATAGCCTAATTTCTCGATTTTGAGGCTAAAATCCAATTGTCGGGAGTTGGTAGTCAGTCCAGTGCTTCAAAAACATTCGAGTGCACAAGAACTTGTCAGTGGGGCGCATTTTCATACACTTTTTATTCTTATCCACCAAACTACGTGCTTTATTCATCCGACGGTCGAATGCGGTAAATTATATTACCACAAAAACTTTTCCGATATTTGGGTAACCCCACAAATTTTACAGCACTTTACTTTTGAGACATCTTGTGGCATCCGTGTTAGTCGACAGTAATACAGAACGAAGCTAGTTTTGTGTTTCCAAATAATAAAATAGGATTTATCAATGGATTTAATGCTTGGAGCTTCTGAAAGTGCGTCGTTAAATAATCTATGAATAAATAAAAATGCATGGTCTACTATAACCACACAGAATCAGCAGATTAATTCGGAAACACCCGGTAGCTTATGGTCCTCATCATTAAACGTGCGTCCTTTAATACACCCGTAAAATTACCCCAGAAACCAAAATCCTAACAGAGACTCGAACCGAGGACTGTTTTCGTGTCTGTGACCTTAGACCCCGTAATTTCCTCTCCGAAACGAAAGAATTTTGCCTTGGCGTCGATTTCTTGTCGTGGGTGCTTTCCCGTCAACAGAAACCATCTTTGTCGGGTCTCGAACTCAGTGTCGAGGCCTTCGTTTCCGAAATCTCCTCTTCGAAGCAAAAAACTCTGATCCCTTCTTCTGTGTCGCTTAGTTTCGGAGCCAAAGGAACCGCCCTTGACGGAAATCGAACTCAGGACACTTCTTCCAGAGTTCTTACCTTCCTGCGTTCTCTCACTGGTCAAAATGAATAATCGGGATTCGAAGGAAGGAAACATTTTCCCTGTCGCAGGGGCGATGGTTTCAACAGCGCCCGGGTCCCTCAAAAACCGTCTTTAAAATCAAAAAAGTATAAAAAACACGAAGTTATTTTTAAACAAGTGCAAATTAAACTGCAAAATTTACTTCAAGCCTCGTTTCATTACTTCTAAATTAATTTCCTTTTACACAGAAAATATTTAATATTAACTTTTGATTTCTTACAAATTATAACTTGGAGTAATCCAATTTGTATTTCTTTAACTACAAAGAATGTGTAAATATGAAACGCGGGTGTTTTTATAAAATCCGAACACGTGCAACAATCTCGGCTGGCATGCCATAAGGTTCATTTCTCTGTCCTTATGCACGCATGAGTGAACCGTATTGCACTCCCTCTACTGACTGTTGCCTCACAGGTTATGTTGGTATAAATACCAGGCAACAATCGGCTTTCGTCACTAAGAGAGGGATTGGAGTGAGAGTGGACAGCCGGACTCGAGTGGAGTCGGAGTCGTTCCGGCTCCGGAGCCCCCCGGCACAGCCTGGAGAGAGGTAGGGACGATGCTTGCGCTTGCGCAGGCCTCCGCCCTCAGTTAGCTTTTTGGTTGTGTCCAGTGGGACTCGTGCCGAATGAGGGCTGCCAGAGGTCGCCCAAGAGCAACCGAGGGCGACCGATGTTCAGCAGGCCAGCCGAGGCCGTCCCCAAAAGACGGCCAAGTCAGCACAAAGAGTGGTTAGACTACTCGGCTACCCTGACTGAGGTTTTCCGTGCTTTTCCTCAGTTGTAAGGCGAATGCCAGGGTATAACTTAATAGGGGCACGGCCCGCCACCCTCCCCCCCCCGATCATGGAGGCCATCAGCTGAAATGATCTTCCCCCCACGCCGCAGAGGCCTTCAGCCGAAACGGCCCCTCCCTCTCTGGGTTCAAACCCCAGAGATCCAACCAACCAAATTCCTTTGGACAACTTGCCTGACGGGATAACCTCCCATCAGCAGCAACGGATCCCAGTTTGAATGGTCGAGGCTCCCGCCACGACGAAACCCCGTTAGCGTTAGCAAAATTTCCGTTTTTTTATATTAAGACCGTTTACCATTTCCAGCAATGCGCCTTGTGCGCAGGAATGGTTTCACCTAGGTAGGGACGATGCTTGCGCTTGCGCAGGCCTCCGCCCTCAGTTAGCTTTTTGGTTGGTTGGTTGGCTTTCGTCACTCTGGTTCGAATTGTGCTGCGAAGAGGTTTTGGATTAAGTGCTTTTAGATACGTTTGTTGCCTTAGTTAGCAAATAACTTTCGGAATAACTCGTGGATTTACGTTCTACGATTTAGTAACGATTTTGTGACAGTGTCTCGCACTCGCTCGATTAATATTTAAATTATGATTCAACCTTTGCTGCCTGTGGACATCGAGGTCTCCTGCTATTCACAAAGGTGAGCCAAGGGTTTCCTTTTTAATATTATTGCTCATTACTTGTACAGGTTATCATTTACAATTGTGAGAAGGGTTATTGCAGTGACGCGCTGTCTCTTACGAAAGTTTACCGCGGTTTTAAATGCCGTTCTTCCCTTCTGGAAGCTGCCGGTCTCCGCATTCCTGCTCGGAATCTGAATCAGTTGCAGCCCTTCGATTAAAAATAGTCCCTTTGCTGGACGCTCATCAACTGCTGATGTTGTTTGCTGGGGCGTGCACGTGTTTGTAAGGAAGATGGCTTCCCGTAATCACATTTTACGAAATTCTATTTTATTTGATTTATTTAAATTATTATTACAAACATTTTTATTTGTGCATTAACGTCCTATGCACTCGTGTGTTGTTTGATAATCTCTTTCTTTGTAACCTTTTCATCTTGATTGTTGTGTTCGTCTCGCGTGCTGTATCTGTAATTGGCTATTGAATTTTTATTTGTAATTTCCTGTGTCATCGTGAGGATTGGTATGCAATTGTTAAACATTGTTGTTGTTGTGCTCCAAATACTGTCTGCATTTATGGTAAATAGTTCAATTTCTACAGCAATAGAAAAAAATTCGTAGCTCTTTTAATCCGAAGATGGTCCAAAGAATATTTAAGAATTCCGAATAGTCGCTGCTTACAGAGTAACCCTTAAACACGGAATGAAGCGTTAACTCGTGTACGAACTCGCACTCGGTTCGAAGTTTCGTGAAAACTGTGAAGTTCTTCTTGAAGTTCAGTGCGGAGCAACGAAAGACTTCTTTCCTTATGTGACTCAGCATGAAAGTTGCTTTAAGTGTCTCACTGTGTCGTGTTACACCCAAAAACAGAAAGAAAAATGGTGTAGCCATCACCAAACTTCAAGCTTCAAAGCCATGGAAATACTTCATGTTCTTTGGCTCACAGCTCCAAGTTACCAGAACGGCATTGTTAGTTTTGCTACATATCGAGTTCTCAGCTGTCTTTACTTGCCTGGGCTCCAGTGTTCATTGTTGCAATGTCGTAGACTTTTGCTGTGACCACGTAGTATGTAATTTGGTGGCGGCTACTTCAATGACTCATGTAAAGGATGAGATTCAAAAACAAAATATTCTGGGTGTACACGTGAGATGTATTCCATTTCGTGTCAGTCCTCACAACAAGGAATTCAGGGTTGACTGTAGCCAATTCTAACAAAGTGGAAGCCACTGTTGGCACTGCACAACATCCTGATGTACCCCCAAAAGAATCCTATAAGGGGATGAAGTTCATGTACACAACGTGGCCAAGT
The DNA here is from genome assembly GCF_977971745.1 of Zootermopsis nevadensis. Classification (NCBI taxonomy): domain Eukaryota; kingdom Metazoa; phylum Arthropoda; class Insecta; order Blattodea; family Termopsidae; genus Zootermopsis; species Zootermopsis nevadensis. The sequence goes on along the minus strand of NW_028259141.1, from coordinate 3,996,682 downwards.
CATATTCCCACCCTTGCCAATAAAATTCTCTGAAAACTTTCGATTCAAGACTCTATCAGTTCCTTGTAAAAATGTGGAGGAATTCTGTCTTGTTGCAACAGCGTGTCAATAGGACACTCTTCTTCCAAGATGGGCGGCGAGGGATTCCTCTGTTTAAGATGCCATTTTAACATCTGTGAGTGTAGCACATCTTGTGCAAAGATGGAAACTAAAGCAGCACAAATTAAAAACTTGCTCATATAAACTTCTCAAATGAAATTAGTTCATATTCCCCTGCCTCTCGGTTCACATTGAATTGGGATGCGTTACATGCTCACTCTCTGTATGAAAAAAGGACTTGACCTGAAACACAAAGAAATATTTGTGAAAACTTGTTGCAGTAAACAGTATTGTTGGAGGACGGCAGTTCAGAAGATATGAAGCGAACATAGAACATTTCTAGGTGTTTTCATTGCAAAATGTTCCTGTTTGCTTTGCCTTTTTTGTCTGTCCTCTTCTATAGCAGTTTGATAAACTCTGAATGGGTTTTAATGGCTTTGGATAATTTTCTTGATTTGACTGTTGATGTCACTTATGTAGCTGTATAATGTCAGTTGTAAGCAGTGTTTAATAACGTGTTTTTACAAGGTTCTGACTGAGCACTCAAAGAAAACCACAACAAAATTCATCACAATCTCTGGCTGGCTAAGAATCAAACTGATAGCTGTAAGAAGTAGGTAAAGGAAGGAAAATCATTATCAAACTTAGGAATGTTACACATTATCCTGGAGGTAAGAAACTAAGAAACAATTCACTCTAACCACAAATTTTCTGTTGGTGGAGAACCTTGTCGAAAATGTATAAGAGTGTGGTGAAACAGAAATGTCTGATTGCAGCTAATACCTGTAATTTTAATTGTTGCAGGAAGTGGATTGGTGGAGTGTTGGAGTCACTGCATTTGTAATGATGGTCGGGCACAGACCCTTTGAATATGATGAACATCAAAATGATTCAGCACTTTGTTGGTAAGTATTTTGCATTTGGAAAGAGTTCTGATGTATGTGTTTGCTGTGAACATCATTTTCCTTTGAACACATTTCAGTACAAATTAGGTCATTGTTAATGGATGACCGTCTGTTGTCATGAGAGTAAAATTGGTGTACACGCTTGAAACCTGAGGAGAATTAACCATAGGCGGAGGAACCAAATGCAGTTCCAACTATGACCACAATCTTTAACGAAGGAAATTTGTGCTGGTCAGAGACTGAATGTAAGGGACAGATAGGAAGGGTTCCAGAAGCTGAACACTTACAACGTTTAACATTGACCATTTTCCTTATCTCTTGCATGACCTATGTCAGAGATTTACATGAAAATCAGACATTGACTAGGCCACTTATGGCAGCTTTGAGAAGCATTACAAACATTAATTGTGAAAGCATGTTTAACAAGTACAGTCTTTTAAGGCAAATATAAGAATGAACCTCTCTCTTGCAGCAAAATATTGCATGACAAGCCTGACATACCTTTGTGGTTCTTGGACTGTGAAGTTGACCTTATTGAAAGAATGTTGAAGAAGAATCCAAGACTTCGCTTAGGTGGGGGGAAACGCGGAGCTCAAGAAATCAAAGAACATCCATTTTTTGACGTAAGTTCTTTTACCATATCTGTTATCATATACAATAGGGTGTATGTACACTTTTAAGTTCTAAACTGTGCCTAAGCAAATTAACAACAGTGGGAAGATCCACACAGTTTGAGTTTATTGACGCTGTTTCTAGACAATTTGATTCCTTAAATCTTCAGTCAGCAAAAATTGTGATGTACATCCCGAGCAGAACAACTTGCTTGTAACAGATGCCACATGCCTAAGACTGAGTGCATAGCAATATCACAGTAAAAGGTTTACTATCACGGTGCATAATGTACTGCTGTCTCATCAGTATTTTAGAAGGACTCTCAGTACTTTCCATAAAATTGCCAACAATTTACTTAAAACCTTGACTGCATGACTGTGTGTCTAATCTCTCTCCCAGTAAGTGCAATATTTTGAAATAAATTGAATTACGGACTAAAATTTGTAACCAAACTCAAGGATGTATTTCAATATCCTTGTACTTTCAGCACAACTAAAGAATCTTTTAAAATGTGGTGCTCTCACTTCTACTATACCAAGTTTTACTTTGCAATTAGTATTCTGGTACATATTAGTAATGTTTGTGCTTCGTCCTACAGGGCATAAACTGGGGCGACGTGTCAAAAAGGCAGTTACGGATGCCACATTCTCTGGATTTTGAGTGGGAGGGCGTCAGTGACATTAAACATCTTGGAGAGGACGAGGTGTCATTTCTGTCGCCAGGCGATAAGAGTGGCAACAACGAGGTGAGGGAAAGTGATTTGTCTGAAGTTCTGTTATGATTTGCATAGCAATAAGGTTTATTAGCAGTGCCAAATGTTGCACTATACCAACTATAACGCTTTTACGGTCATAAAACATAATGATGTTGTGTTTGTCCTAAGGCCTTGGCTAGTATTTGCGTGTGTGAATGTGTATTGTTTTATTGTAACTGACATCTTCACATTCCCAAAAGACATTCCTTGCTCTTGACATCCCATCACTTTTAGTTTTGGGTGGGTGGGGTGGATTGAATTGATGTGCTGAGGATAGGGTCCAGTGGCTGACTTACGAACAGAATGAAGAATTTTCAGGTTTCATAAAAGCAAAGCATTTTTATTAGCTGATCTAATATTAGTTTCTCAGGAAGGAGACTGTTCCACGGAGTTAGTTTATTATGGGCCAAAATAGAAACAAATATAAGTGCATATATTATTACCAATTTAGATCACAAAAATTGGTTAATACAGAATGAACCAAAATGTTTCAGTGGTTTGTGTCTTTGAATATAGTAAACTAAAGAAAGAAAGAAAGAAGGAAACAGCAGAAATTAAATTTCAAAACTTTATTAAACTCCTGTAACAACAAACACTGCAGAGTTAAGTGGGAAATTTTAACATGGAGTAGCAGGACATTGAGATAAATGACTCGCAATCATCTGCAGTGAACTGAAGTAAGGTAACTCAAAGAATTTTGAGATGTAGGTCTGTAAGTCAAGAGTCACAGAGTGAAAGTTGCTTCTGAATCACAGCATGCCAAAGACGTAATTTCTGGTTGATGACTATCAGAATACAAAATGAGATGAACAGAGCATGTACAAAATTAATTTTCATTGCCTTAAAATTTTTTGGTACACAGTCCCATTATCATAATCTCTTAATTAAGACATCTGTTTTTATTTAACACAATGGCAGGTGTCCTTTCTTTGTTTCTTTCTTGTTTCCTTCATCCCATGCCTTATTCTACACCCTGTTTTTTTGAAGGAGACAGCCTTGTTGCAGTGTTTTTAGAAAGGCTGACTTTCAGCTAGCTCTTAGTGTGTTAATGCATCACATATACAGTGGCAGCACTGTATCTACGTACTAAGCGCTTGAAAGAAGAGCAGCGTTACTTTACTGTTTACATTTTATCATCTTCTTTTAATAAGACATACTTTATTATCTCATCAACATCATACTAGGTAAGTTCCAGTACATTTGAATTTACTTGCTAATTTTTTAATTTTGTTATTGGTATTGCAGGCATGCTCTTACATCAATCCAGGCTTGAAGGCTAATGGATCGCACTGAAGAAGAAATTCTCGGCAATTCTGAAGTTTTGGCTCCTTCCGTTTATTGGAATTGAGCTTGTAACATAACCAATTTTATATTTATTTTAATTTTGTACAATAAATGATATTTACCATTGAAACATACACTTGAATATAAACAGATTATTGGATAAACAGCTACATGTTTAACCATTTTTATAATTTTTAAGTTTTTCCAAAATATATTCTTATATCTGTGTGTGTGTCATCAGTTGACTGTCGCAGTATTATGCAGCAATGAAGACAATTATGTGACATTACTAAATACTTGTAGGAAAACTATTGCAGTTAGAACTCCATTCTTCACAGGCTGCATCCATCAGACTAAGACGCAAAACATTCAGAATCAGTTCCTTTGCAATTTTCAATCCACTCGAACTGTCAGCAAATTACTGTAGTTGAGGCAACATGCTTTATTTTCTATGGCACCGTGTTTTGGCTTCCTCAGGAACACAAAGGGAATGGGTGGAAAGCCTGGAAACAAAACTACAATGTTAAGGGAATCATTCTTTAAAAGGAATTGTTCCCAATATATCGTGGTATGAAGGATTATCAAGAGGGGCAAAAGTTGCGCCGATCACAAGTAGTGAAGGCAGAGGCAGACACATGATGGGTTGAATAACTGCAAAGAAACTGCTGCTGACACTCAGGAACATGCGAGTTAATACAAAAGAACACCTTACTTAAAATGAATGCACTTCTCGTAATAAACAATGCTCGAGAAGCAAACAATACTTGCTGAAACAGAACACAGCAGAAATGTAATTAAGAGTGCAGTAGTTCCAGTGATCTTTTGTTGCTAAGTACTCACTTACCATTCTGTCAGTAAATGAGTTTCTGGGTTACCTCTTAGATGGTTTAAGTGAGCAGGTATTTTTTATTTTAATATTGGTATACAGTAAATATCTCTCTGTATTCATTTTACCTCTACTTAAGTGTTGCAATTTTATAGTTCTTGGAAGGTGTTGATGGCAGAAGCAGACCTCTGGATGGAGGAACTTGATATAACGATACTAAGTGTTTCGCTTTGTTCCCTCTAGAAAGATCTGAAGAGTTTCTGGTCATTAGATACCAAAATGCAGTGAAATCTATGACCGATATGCTGATGGTAATAATGAATGGACACTGCAAAAGGTGTCATAATACTGCAATGTTGTCTGCTGTTATACCATAATTAAATAATGTTTTGATGAAATTACAGTAATTCCAGTACAGTCTTTCACAGCTAAGAGTTTTAACTCTGTGCTGCTGCTTTTTCAACGTGAACATGGCCTTTGCAGTTGTTCCCACCTTGAGAACTTTAAGTGCGTCTTCATACTGGCAACAAAGAGTTTGTCTTGATGCCAAGTTTTTCATACTCCAGATGCATTCATACGCCAGGCGATGAAATTAATTATGTGTCATGACACAATAATATGAAGAATAAATTCAGATTAATTGCCTGAACCTGCAATAGATAATATATGTGCATGCATTTCAATTAAGGATTGTGATCTACTCCTAAAATCAATCCAAAATGAATCTCGTATAAACAAATGGTCACAGGTGCCTTGTGAGAGGCTGCAGCAATGAAGCATCAGTTCGAAAGTAATATCTGGATGGGAATAATTGGCGATATCATTAAGAGTTAGTGTTAAAACTCTTAGGGTGTCTTATGTACGTTTCGGTAGAATTACCTTGAATACTGTTGGCTGTACCATTGACAGTGTAAAAAACTGTGGTTTACGCAAGGCTCAGCTCCTGTTCATTTTACCTGCAACATAAAGTGGCTTCTGGCCTCTCATCACACACATTGATGGATGAGATAAACCAAATTGACTGTGTGGCCTCTGTGGCCCGATTTTACATCTACCAACTCCTACCTGTGGGGGAATCTGAACGGCATAATTTTGTTGGAAAGAGTCAACATGAATTACTACCTTTGGCATTTGATTCAGTGGCTGGGACAACAGTAGCACATATGACTGGAATTTTTCATTGCACTACTATCAGGAATTCTTGGTGCATCAGTGGTCATTTATGCACTCAATGGAAGAAGCAGCATTTTCAGAAAAAGAATTGGGGGGGGGAGTCTTTTTAAAAGTTAAGATGCTGTTAAACTATGCTTAAGTACAAAAATGAATGTGCTTTTAATAAGCTGTTTTACTTGTCTCATTTGATTTACTGATGCTTCCAAGTCTCACTAATCAAGTGGTTGCAACCCTATGTTTATAATAATTTTCTGAGTTTGCTTTAAGAAAAAAACACAATCATTATGTTTGATACATACAATTAAGAAGAACCAACTATTTGGTCATTTCTAATTATCTGCATAAGTTACCCAAAACACTGATCTAGAAGACATCCTATTGTTATATTTCAGAAGAATTATATAAGTGCTTAATGATGCACTTGCCAATAATTTGTGTCGTAAAAGAGCTTACCTTTTCCTCCATATATTTTTACAGTACCATTTTATGTACAAACTTTCATATAAAGTATCCTCAATGACTTTCATGTAGTCGGGTTATCTTGCATGAGGCATCTTTGCAGATTACAGACGTTTAAAATACCACCTGTTAATATATCCACTTAACCAGTCAAGTGCAGGAGACTACGAGTTGCATTTGAGAAATCACTATTTCCAGCCAAAGAGTGGAGGACATATTCTTTAAAACTGAAATCAATGTTCTTCCTCTCCAATTGTGCAGACAATTAAAAAGGAAATTTCCCACATGCCTGTTTCAATCACATTTACATTGGGAGAATAACAGGGACATGACTGGAACCTGCAGCAAACATTCTAGGTGTTGAACAGTGCAGCTTTTGTTGTTTTCCTAATCATGTTGAATATTGCCAAAAGATGTTTACAGTAGGAAGAAACAATCAGCATTCTAATACACAGAGTTTAAAACTAAGACTTTGTCTCTCTATAACTTTAAAATAACATTTTGTACTGTGATGTTTCCTTTGGTACAATGAGAGGTCTAAATACAAATTTATAGAATCAAAACTCTATCCAAGAAGACATTCTAAGAAGAAGATTCTAGATTTGGTGTGGTAGGAATAAGATTCATATTCGAAAATAAATTAGGATTTGATTAGCCAAGAACTTCATTGCGTCTTCAGTTTCCCACGCATAAGGTCAATATGAATGTAAATTTCTCTTTGCATAAGAATCATGGTTTGAGGTTGTCTCAGCAGTAGATGGAAGTGAGTGATCAGCTTCATTCTCCAGGTGATATACATTGTGAAAAGGAACTCAAGGACTGAGTAGGAGATTGGGTGGACTGCAGAGCTGGCCTGGATGTTGTTGATGAGAAAATTCCTGCTCTTTTCATGAATGGAATCCCAGTTATCCATCATGCCCATTCCATCCAGGCTCCTACATTGAGAAACGGGGGTTCATGAATGTAGTTGCATTACTGTCTTATTCAGCAGCTAAAATTGCAAGGAACTTTGTCACAACACCTTCAAAATGTGTTGTATTGGTACATAGATCTCTGTCATGCCCTCCTCTTTCGTTCTGCTTAACACCTCATCATGCTTTCTTGTAATTAAAAAACACATTTATGCGATTCTGAATGACACGATTGGTTTTTAACGACGAAATGTCAGTGTTTTAATTTAATTTGCATTTAAATTGGTGTTCCTGTTGAATACCAGGGTGGTATTTGTGAATGAGCAAGGTTAACAGTTGTGGATTCATAACCTTAAAACTTCCTAATTTTCATCAAGCCTGTCCTGTTCTTCCTGATGCTTCCAACGATTCTGTACGAATCTTTACAATTTGGTGACTAATTGCATGAGGTAAGTTAAAATGGTGTGTGTTACTAGTAAGTCAATATGTGTGAAATTCCAACTTCATGGCAGGTTAGGTGAGTTAGTTCAATTGAAAAAGTTTGATAGGCTTACAAAAAGTAAATAAACCTCAAAAACAAGAACGGGTAAACGTGGTCATTAACTGCAAGAATATTTCTGATATTTCTTTCATACTCTTTAAGATATTTACAAGTTGTCTTGGACCCAAAATTCAAAAGCTATGGTTGGCAAAGGAATAAACCAACCAGTGAATCGGAATGCAGGATGCGAGTGATAGCAAGGGAATGAAGGAAGCTGATGGTCAAACTCATACAAGAGGCATATAGTATATTCGTTGCAAGGCTGTTATACTTTTATCCGCATTAATGAGATGAAAAGGGAAATACACATCTTTACGTGGGGCACTGAAATGGTAGAGTGAGTACTTTATAGTGACATAACTATTGCTCTGTAACAGGAAACATGCTATTATGGTATAAAATTTAGGTTATGTTAGTTTCAGGTTAAAACTTTGTTAGTTTTGATTTTAAAAGTAATTAGTTGTGCTGATATTACTGGTCCCGCTATTTAAGTAAAGAGCTTGCTTATATTTGCATGATGTTTTGATGCCTTTAGTTATCCATACATTGGTTTCAGACAATTTTTTCTGTCTCAGTAGCAAAACTTTTTTCAAATATGATTAAAAAGATGTTTAGAAAAGAACTGAACTTTGAATCTATATCACGATCACTGAGTATTAATTTCCAGTCTTCACTACCGTTTCGTATAAATTCATTTATAAAGTGACTTCATTTATCACTCCAGTTACCTTTTTATCATTGCAAAAGTTAGAAATACGTTTATGCTTTTTATAACTAATAGCTGAGCATCATGATCAGACAGCCCATTTATTACCGGTTTAATTAAAATGAGTTCTAACCTGAAACTATCTACAAAAATATTAACAACGGCAGAGTTGGAGCTATTAAGATTAAATGTTACTGAAAGAGAATATAGACATTTCTTACGGCAGCTTTCAGAGATAGTCAACATTTATATCCCCACAGAAACAAATTCCGTTTTCGGTTTGAAAAGGTAGTCTATAATGCTGTTTAACTTGTTAATAAATGTTTCAGAGTCACCTGTTGGTGCTCAGTATATTGCTATAAAACAATTTAGACAAATTAGTATCAAATTGTACAGCACGGCATTCTACGATTACATTATTACAATATCCTATTTCAGGTAGTGTCTTCCCACACGTTTTTGGAATCGACTAGGTTTCAAAATATTTCTTTGTACGTCAAGAGTCCGTTCGACTCTATCACGGAGATATTTAGTGACTTCGTAATAGATAGAGACGAAAATCTTGGTGGCTTTGGTTGCTCTCCTCTGAGTTGTAGCGCCGTGCAGTGTGGAAGAAGCTTACCAAGGTTTAAGTGGTCCTAGCTGCCTTCATCATCGCCTTGTTCGTAAAGGCAGCAAGGACATATGAAATCTTGGTAAACCTGTCGGACCCAGCGTTTTGAAATCGTAATACCCAACTTAGTGTCTTACGTTGGCAATAGTATCCTGCCACACTGCTGACTGTTTCCGAGAGCACTCTGGTGGCAAGAACAGTTGGAAACACCTGTTATTTGGCCCAACCATTTAGTTTAGCTGCTTCACTGCAGCCATTACGGTGTTTTGAAGATTTCTAACCTAACCGTTAAAGTTTAAGGCATTTTCTGCTGTCTTTCTGCCTTCTTTAATTCTGTGTTTGAATTTGAAGAGAATATAAAAGACAGCTTCAGCTAAACTCTCGCCTTTTCCTTTTTTTTTTACCTTTCCCTCCCTCCCGTGTCGTGGTGATAGAGCAGTATTCGAACTTCGTGTTAGTTTACTAGCTCTCACCCAGAGTAAATTGCTCGACCTGCAAACGCGCCTGATTCTTTCCATAATCTGGTGCTAAGGAAGAGCATACACACCCATTCTCTTATTTTTATGTGTGTTGTATTTATGTGCATTATGTATATGTGTTGTATTTATGTGCATTATGTATTTGCCAGTAAAATGTAACAATTTAATCAAAGCAAGGAAGTTCGTTACTGCCACTAAAGTTTGTGTGTTATATTAAAGCCAAATAACTTTGAGAGAAACTGCTCCAGTGCCACTTTGCCCACCACAAATCTCCAGGATGATCTGACATGCGACTGGTATGAGAGCCAAGACAAAGTTTTTTCAATGATAAAACCTTGCATATTCTCTGGATGATGCTAAATTCTTAATCCACTTTCAAAGCAATAGCATAAAATAAGTATAGATATGCAATGTGTACACCAAACTAGACGTCTGTTTTCAGATCACATCATGTATTGAAACCTTATTAAATAAATATGAAAAGGGTAATGGTTATTGTTTTCAGTTGTGTGGCTAGTAGTGTGCTACCAGTCTGCTAAAATTTGAGGAATACGTGATGTTTTCTTGTCTGCTTTCCATACAATCTTTACTGTTTGCTTGAATGTGGCTATCAATTATGCAGCCTGACTGCTACACCATTTGATCACATTTTCATGCACTAGAGGAGCAGAATGTTTCATCACTAGACCAGAGGTTCCAGCCTTCGCATTCATGCTTGCTTCAGAGAAGAAAAAAAGAGAATTTGCTGTTTAAGCACAGAACGACTGTGACTCAGTTGAGCTGTGTTGTGTCCAGGTACTTCTCCTTTCACAAAAGATTCTTGTAATGATGGCAAATTAGCCCCTTTGTTTTAAGAATATTATTTTTGTTATCCTTATACTTTTTGGTACTAAAGAGTGAGTTTGTGGGAAGTAGATAAAAATGTTATTAAAGATATTTTTAGAAGAAACCGTTGTTAAGAAGAAAATGAAAATAATACAATATGGGAGACTCAGCCCACCTTCACCCAGCCTTAAGAATGTATGTAAGGATAAGTAAAGAAATGTACTCCAGGAATTTTATGTTTTGCTGCATTACCCATGGTTAATGGCTTGGAATAATCTGAAAAAACTGCCTAGATGGCCATGCTTGCTGCTTGAAGAAAGTCTAAATATTTCTATTTGAGGTGCCTCTCCTAACCTCATAACTTCACAAAAAATAAAAAATATAATGGAGAAATGTTTAGATGATTGAAAGGGTTGTCTGTTGCCATTTAGAGGTTATTTTAAATATGAATCACTCCTTGATAGAGGCAACTATATAGAATCTTCGCAACTGCTAGAAGATTATGATCCTCTCCTGAGTGACCACTTAGAGGCAGCCACTGTTTTCAAGGGCACATATTCGGTCTTTCAGAATGATTATATTAAGGCCGTCCATGAAGTGATACTAGATGGCATTTTATGGCAGATATAAGAACCACTTAATAAAGGATGAAACTTTAGATATTATTTTCATATTGATGTACATTCATGATGGTAAGAGGTTTTCTGCTAAAACACTTTCTTTATCTGGTTTTTAAATGCTGACATTTTGTTTCATATAATTGCAGAAGGTGTGATTATAGATTACATCCACAAAATAAGAGAATTTCAGTCACCTACAAAATGATCATGACAAAGTGTTCTCACGTCTGTGACCCAACTCAAAGCAATGAAGAGGGTAAAATTGCACATGGGATATTCTGTAGGGGGAAAGTGCAGAATACTTTTTCACAAAATTATTGAGAACCAAATCGGTCGTCTGTCAGCTTCTCTCTGAAGCAGTGAAATATTTGATCTTCTAGTTTACTAAATATGTAGATCAAATTATCCAATGGCAGTAGCTTGAGTAGCAGTCAGTTTGGCACTATACGAACTAACATTGCAGTAATACAGGGAAGATTAGTGTGGCCCCTGCACAAGGATTACATGGAAGATCGTGAAGCGTTTCGTAATTTTAATGTATTGTTAAAACTAATACCTCACTGTTTACAGTGGGCATTATAGTTTATCATATAACAACAAATGTAACTTGACTACAGGTCATAATTGATTTTGTTAGGTGAACGTTATTTGGAGAAAGTTTAAATACTGATCAATGAATGAGAGCCTGAGTGACATACTAGTACAGTATTGCCCAAAATAGGGTCTCCTTTGTGATTCATGACTTACAATATTCCTCAGTCCTGGGAAATTTCAGGACAACAATTTAAAGTAGGCCACACCTGCTGCCTCATCCTGCCACATCACTGAATCCAGACATCTTTTCCTCAGAAATTTACATGTCAGCACAAATTACCTGAACGTCCAGATTATTGAGTATTTAGAATTGCCGCATTTCCACACTGGTCAGTTTTGGCCTCACTATTAACTGTACTTCAACATTAGGCACTGCACAGCAGCTTTTATGTTTACCTTCTCATTTCAGGAGACAGACATACATAGAGACGATATGTTTGCAGATGTCGACACATTTCCTACATTAATTAGTTTGTATCTACTGAAGCGAATGTAGTTCTAGCATTCAATTTAAAGTCTCTTATATTTGTCACCAGTTCTTGCTGTCTTTGTGTTCATTTCAACATCACACTAATTTTGAACATTGTCCATTGTTCGACATATATACATTTGAATGTTAGTTCTACTCATTTCTTGTGATGACTGGGTATTGGTTGCAGCAGTTGGGATCGTACCATGAACCCTACCAATACCAAAATACCTTAGGATCGTACCACGAACCCTTTCAGTACCAAAATACCTTTTAATATTAAACTTGTGTCTTAACTAACAGACTATTCTAGAATTCTAAGATGGGGTGCAGCATTGAGGTTCAAAACACAGTATTTGTCTTAATTAAGAGTTATTAACCTTCACCAGCGATGTGTTATGGAATATGTGAGGTCTAACTGGCCATATGTCAGATCAGCTTGCCATAAATTATTAAACACCAGAGTCAATGTTCAGGAGTAGAGACTTAAACTTAAACACCAAGTTAAGACTACTCAGATGTTATATTCTCTCTGCTTTTATATGGCGCTGAATCGTGGACGTTGACTGAAGCTTCTTCAAAAATTTGGAAGCCTTCAAAATGTGCTTGTACTGACGTATTCTCAGAATTTCCTGGATTGACCGTGTAACCAACAAAAAAGTTCTCGAGAAACTCCGCAAAGACGTCGAGGTTGTTAAAAACATAAAGAAGAGAAAGTTGGAATTTTTCGGTCATATCATGAGAATTAGTGACTGATACATGCAGCTTCTACTGATAATCCGGGGAAAAGTATTCGGGAAGAGGGGACCTGGCAGGCAAAGAATCTCCTGTCTTCAGAACCTAGAAACTTGGTTCTCGATGTCCCCTGGAGGGCTGTCTCAAGTAGTAGCCAGTAAAGCTCAAATTGCTCTGTTGATCGCCAACATCCAGAATGGATAGGCACTTTAAGAAGAAGAAGAAGAGTCAATGCTTGGCCTGCACTCATGTAGTATGGGAGGTTTAAATATCTTATTCCCAAATGGGAAAGGTTAAAAGTTTCTTTCTGTGTTGGATTAGATTTGTAGTGCAGTGTCATCATAGATTGGATATAAGAATTTGATCTTGTAAATCCATGGCTGTTATATTTGCCATGGCCAGGCCACATGACATTTTAAAAAAACATTTTGTGTAAGCAAAATTTGTGCGCTTATTAAGAGACAGAATATGGGACCTAGTAAGAAAGAAAACAGGTCTCTGGTAATTTACAATTTACAATAAAAGTAGTGGGAAAGAAAAATACACACACAAGCATGTACTCAGGGGGCTAGAAGATGTGCAAATGATAAAAGATCGTCATCTGGAAATTTGAGGATGTCAGGGAATACGGAATATAGGACTTGAGTTGTGTGTAACAAAGAAAAGGCTATCATTATTTATTTTCTAAATAAAGTTTATATCATTTGATTAAATGAATTAATTTCCCTGATGCCACTGATGATGTCCTCTTGAGGTTGAAACGTGTATGGCAATAGTGTCTTTTTTATAGTGTTAATAGTTGTTTGTTTGCTTATTTTATATTCTAATCACTATTTGTTACCAAAGGATAATGTACTAACCTTGTCCAGGAAACTTCAGATGATACATGCTAGGAATATGTGAAGTACATAAGTGTGTTTTGTTTCCAACAATTGTCTTGGTTGAGTTTGAGGGCTTGAAGGTAATCACTCACCCCCATGTAGTGCCAATAGTAAGAATGTATGGAACTACAGTTCCATTTAGTCATATCTGATCATAGGTTGATTACTTAAAGCACATGGATATGTTTTCATACCTTAGTCATCAATAAAGTACACGAATAACTCTACCGTCTTTACCTTTTTCATAAACTGAGCCACGGGTGGGACTTCAAAGATACAGGTAGATTCTCACAGTTAGTAGGAAACCTCAGGGAAATGACAAATGCATGTAAGGAAAGTATTAAGTATTATGTAAGACTTGAGGTTCTCACAGCGGTGAGTATGAAGATTTCCGTCTTCTGGGTTGTTGTGCTGTGTAGTCTGGTCGATGTTAACCATGACGGAGGCAGTATGACCTCTGAAACATAGGTTAACATCGACCAGACTACACAGCACAACAACCCAGAAGACGGAAATCTATTAAGTATTACTGTGTAGGTTTGGAAATTCATTCCTGCATCGTAATCGTCACAGATCGATGATTGTGATACCTTTAAGGACTATATATGCTAGTTATGCTGTGCCCAGGTGTTGATCAACACTGCTTCAGGCTCATTCAGACTCTACATAAAAGGCAAGAAGTAATTATAGTTTGTGGATATGTTATCCCTACAGGAACAAAAATCAAATTTTTATAATGCTGTTTCTCCTGTGGAGTGTTTAGCAGCAACTTTTAAGTAACCATGTCACTTCACAGTCTTACTTTCAAAATTACAAAGCAGTTCAGCAGAAATGTGTTCAGAACAATATGTTTACTATTTGTAGAATGAATGATGTATTTGCATGGCAGCCTTCCAGAGGGAACCCAGCTGTCATAATCCTGAACATGGAACTACATACATACATCTTTATTACATTCCATGAATCCATAAGTTAGTCAGATGACCATACAAGTCATACTGTTATATAAATGTCACAAAATACAAACAAAGTGTTCACATAAAGTAGAGATAAGTTCACACAATCCACGATAAGACGCATTTAAAAACGTTTTACTTCTTGACAAGGATGTGTGCTCTGGCAATGAAGATAATTTAAGCAGGATGCAATAACTACTGTAATGACTGGCAAGTAAAGTTGTTCCGCTACACGCCATGTTGGCACTTGGGGGATAGGTAGTATAGATCTAACTAATTCTTAATCTTATAGGCCGTGAAGCTCTTCATTGTGAAATTTTCTGTGTGATGCATTCCCCTCCCATTTAGGAGCAAATATTTTCCTCAAAGAACTGTTCTGAAAGGCCCTCTATCAATTTTCCTCAAAGTGAGAGACCAAGTTCCACACCCATACAGCACAACTTGCAAAATTGCAAATCAATTATGAAAGGGCCAGTAACAGAGGAACTCTCCGTCTGACCCAACTGAGTAAGTGCCATTCCCCACTTTATAAACTGAGGAAGGAAGTAGATCGAGCTTCAGAAAGGCAGTGTTCTTTTTAAAAACACAGACGATTGACACAGACCAAGAATTTAGTCCTCTCGATGCCAAAATTACACTTTTGAGTACAGTAGTCTTTGTGATTATATTAGGAGTTGGAACAAAACATTTTAAACTGAATAATAGCAAGCATTCTTTGAATTTAATCATCTATGGATTTCATCATGAATTGCCTTACTGACTTGTTAGTGTAATATATATTATTAGAATGGTTTATAATGTGCGAATTATTCACCAGTTATTTGATTTTTGCCATTACTAATTAGAAGCCTCGAACATTCCTTCCCACTACGAAGAGGTCGTTACTGTCGATTACCAAAATACAATAGCAACAAATAAATGTCCAAGCATGTAACCCGTTCATGTAGCGAAAAAGTGACATAATATTCAGATGTAGTTTGCGTCTGACTTGGTTGCCGATGGACATTGCGTGGAAAAATATGTTTTTAAAAAAATTTCAACGGGAAATGTTTTTTTAAAAGCAGTTTAATATTTGTTCCAAAGCTTTTTGTACAGATAATGGGTTGATAAATTTCGGTTTGTAATGCGCCTTAATTTCGAATGCACCAAGTTTAGAAGTAAGGTTATACTCATTAATTCAGTGAGATCAACATAACGTCGCTTATGAAGATGACCCAGAAGGCTAAAAAACCAAGTTATCTTCTTCGAGAGTTCTCCATGCTTGCGACGTTCACGTTTTCAAAGAGTGTGACAAGATTCCTAACACCTGTGGAAGGGTATGTTGTATATAATTTAATGTATTTTTGGTTCTTCTTGTTCGTAACTTTCACACATTCAATTCACCGACCTTTCACTAGAACAATATATTTCAGTCCAGTGTGATGATCATTATTTGCGATTTCCCGTTTTTGTGTAACTTTACTGCGAACCGTGACTTCTCTTCCCAATGTGAAGAAATAATTTAATGTATTTTGTACGTAAAAAAATGAATTCGTTCACTTTCTCGTGTAAGCAGATCATATTCGAGAGACACTTCTGTATTGTAAATTATTGTTTTATTTTTCAAATATAATTTTTGTTATGTTGTAAGTAATGCAATAGCATTTTTCATCGCTTTTGACACTAGTGAAATACTTTTCTTTCTTTTTCTTGAATTTTGTTATACATTTTTTCCTCCTAATTTTACAGGAATCCATTTACTTGCCTATATAGGCTTATTGCATGACACAAGAAACATCTGTAGTCGTCACATCATAAAATGTATAATGAATTGGTTTTTTCTCGTTGGCCATCCTGTTTCACAACCTCATAGATCGTATGACTTGCTGTCACGCATGCGTCTCATCCTTTCCGAGGCGGCTTCTGAGGATATTGTGTTTCAATTCAAGGGACTACATTGATTTTCTTCAGAAAGTAGAGGTACGTAGTGACTTGGAAAACCATGGAGAAGAAAGACTTGGATTTTGGTTATGTATGTACTTGTTGCATTATTAACTGATTGATTGTTAATGTAATATTCCGATATCAGCCTGAGAACTAGTTTTTCCCGCCCTTCTGGAATCCTGAAGAAAAAGATTAGATATTCAGTTGTGGTGAGTACTTTGGACAGGTTTATCCAAGTCCAAATCATCCAGGATATCTGTCAGAGTTGACCATATCATGAGAATGTCATTCAAATGTCTAAAATCACATTTGTCATATGTAGTCTTGCCCTATCTTGTTCGAAAATATTTTTCCATGGCTTAAACATTCTGAACAAAATAGCCTTGAAAGATCTGCAAGTAGCGAGCGGCATTACTTATGTCATCCAGGAAGATCTGTGAGAAGATTCCATCTGATGAAATAGCGTCCCACACTGCATTTTTCAGACGCAAAGCATGGGGATCATCAGCGCCTCTGATATGCATGTTCTATTTATTGATATTTCCATTTATGTGAAACTGAGCTTCAGAGAACAACATGTGTTGAATAACTGTTATCCGTCACTGCTTGTTGGATCTGAATTTTATGAGCAAACATTTTTAAGTCTTTTCTTGTTATGGTTAAAATGGATGATTTTTTTAAACCTTTTAACCAAGCTCTTGTGGCAGCCATTTTACAGATTTCCCTTGGCTACGCATAAGTGCTGTCTGTATACATGCAGTGTTTTCTGGTATCCTCACAAACATTTTTCTGCCAACCCAGAACTTGTATGTTCAATATTTTTCACACTTTTAAATAGTTGATCTCTTCGGACCTTCTCTGCAGTCTCACTCTAAAATCGCGCTGCATCATACAGCACTTCCAGTTTGATAAAACAAACTGTTTCATACAAAACACACACTGGTCACTAGTGTACGCAGCTTGCTTATTAATGCTTGCTGAATGTCCCGCCTAGGAAGCACTGCTAATTGATCAGAATACTCTAACCTCTTACACGTTCTATGATACCAAAGTTATTAATGTCAGTGCAGTATATCAGCAAATTTTGGGATTTGTAACAACAATATCTTTTCTTAATATTTTGTGTGGGTGTGAAACTTGGTTTCTCACCCAAAGGGAAGAACATAAGTAATTTTGACTTTTTATTGGGAATGCATATGCAAATTGCAGCCTGAATCGGGTAGTGTACATATATATTCATTATCTTAATTTGTAATACAAAGTAACATAGACACCTTTTTCAGGCTTGTAGAACAACTGTGCCCCAGTAATTGTAAATAAATACTAAACAGAAAGATGTTACAAATTAAATATAATGCATTTGTTCAAATTGGTATCTTGTTTGAAAGCATGTGTGTGAGAGAGAGACATTAACTATAATAATAATAATTGTGTTCATTTGGATATTTTCATGAGTAATAAATTCTTTCTATTAATCTTTTACTTTGCTTTACATCTTTTTTAGATTTATTTCCGTATAATATTTCCACTTACAAGTATTATGATAAATCTGTTTTGACAGAATCTTATATTTTGGTGTGAAGATTTTGTTATAAATTACAACCCTGCCAATTTTTTTTTCTCGTTACTTTAACAGCACAAGATAAGGAAAACGTGTCTGTTCTCACAAACTATTTGGTAATGTACACTCTAATGTTATTAAAGTGGTAGTTTGTTTATCATGATATACTTTAGCGTGTGCTGTGCAATATTTAAATGTTAATATGTATGCTGAAATGCCCTATTTTTCCACATAGTCCCCATCAACTTGTACAGTTTTACGCCAGCGTGGAACAAGTGCATGCATGCGTTGCCGGTACCAGCTCTTGTCCTGTGCACATAGCCATGTCCTCACTGCTTGAATCACGCTCTCATCATCTTCAAACCTTGTTCCGCGGATAGCATCTTTAAGTATTCCAAAGAGATGGAAGTCGGAGGGTGGATGGGGCAGCACCATCCAACCCAATTTGGAGATTTCTTCCCGGGTTCTCAGACTTGTGTGAGAGCGTGCATTGTCGTGCAGGAGCAAAATTTCTGCTGGATGCTTGTGAGGCCGAACTCGTCGGAAACGCTTCTTGAGGGTTTCAGGGTCCCAATGTATGCGTCTCGCACCTCTTGGCATCACATGTACAAGAATGACCCCATCACTGTCCCAAAAGACAGTCATCATGACTTTTCCGGCAGAGGGAGTTGTCGTGAATTTCTTCTTTCGCGGTGATTGAAGATGATTCCTCTCCATTTACTGCCTTTTTGTCTCCGGCTGAAAGTGGTGTATCCAGGTTTCGTCTCCTGTAATGATCCGGGACAGAAAGACCTCTCCCTCAGTATCAAAACGCTCCAACAATTCAGAAGAAATTGTTTTCCTTTGAATCCTGTGGTCTGCTGTGAGACTTCGTGGAACCCATCTTGCGCACACCTTCGAATATCGGAGAGCCCGGATAATTGCAATCACACTTCCAATGCTGAATGAAAACTGTTGGGCCAATTGTCGAGTTGTGATGCGCCGATCCTCACGAATAATGGCATCCGCGCTGTTCAACATGTCTGGAGTGGTGGCTGTGACAGGACGTCCAGAGCGCGGCAGATCATGGAGCTTGGTTTCTTCACTTCCTGAAGCTTTTACTCTCTTAGCCCAGCGACCAACGGTGCTCCTATCGACTGCACAGCTTCCATACACAGCACACAAACGTTTATGAATGTTCACCGCAGTTTATTTTTCAGCAACAAAGAATTCAATTACAGCTCGTTGCTTGTAACGAGAGTCGTTCACAGACGCCATTTTAACAGTTCACTACAGCTCTGCACCTGTTGGAATCATTTAAAACTCCGTACACGAATGCGGGAAACATCAAATCTCAAGCATGTAAAAGTACACTTTTCTATCTTCATTATTGGCTGTGAAAAAAAATGTGGGGCATTATTTAATGAGCGACCCTCGTATATGTCCCTATAAACACTGATTTACTACAATGCCACAGTCACCTGTTAAAATAGTTAAGAAGGTTACATGCAAGAGTTAGTATAAGTGAAAAATATATTTCCATTTCCATATTCATATTACATTTCTGTTACTGTTAGTGTCGATTGAACTCCAAACGTCAGTGGCTTTGTTGTGTTTTCTTGTTAAGTCTGGATGCTCGTATGAAGTTGGGTTGGCGCAGTTCCTCCTATGTAGATATGTTTACTGCATTTTGGTATCTTGCTTTTTGCTGTGTTCTCTGTTGATACGATCTTCTCTGATATCGGATGTCTGTGGAGTATTTAAGATCTGCAATGATATGTGTAATAAATAACATTTCGTATATTTGTGTATATATTTAAATCTATTTAAGACTGATGTGGTGCATTAACACTTACAGCAGGTCTTGTGGCTTTCATATGTCGTCTGTTGTGGAGGAGTGTACTGCACTGTGTATCATGGTATAATGTCATGCTATATGATCTATGTACAAGGGGAGTTTGAAGAGTAATGAGATTGGCAACACTACTCATCTTTAGTGGCCTTGATCGAGATCGCACATATTCTGTTTTGTTTCCTCAAATGTGTTTAGCTATTAATACATATATAATCATTTTCCAAGGTGTGTGTGTCTGTAAAAGTTCTGGTACGAAAATCCTATTTTGCATTGGTGGAACAGAACAGCATTTCATGTTTGAAGGCAGAGATGTGCAAGAGAATATTGTGTGAAGCTGAGAAAAAGCGATGAAGAGGCGTTAAAGGTGTTACAGAATGTGTATGGAACAGAAACAATGAGCCAAGCTACAATGTTTCAGTTTTTGAAATATTTTAAAAATGGAAACAAAAGGGTGGTTGACGGCGCTCGAAGAGGGAGACCAAGCACCATCATGTGGAAAAGTGGTGCTGATATTATATTTTGACCCAAAAGGCACTATTCTTCAGCACTGGCTACCTCAGAAGCTAACTTTGAATGGTGTTTACTATGAATATATACTTGAAACTTATTTGGGGAAT
Organism: Zootermopsis nevadensis; assembly: GCF_977971745.1. Taxonomy (NCBI): domain Eukaryota; kingdom Metazoa; phylum Arthropoda; class Insecta; order Blattodea; family Termopsidae; genus Zootermopsis; species Zootermopsis nevadensis. The sequence continues at coordinate 3,976,305 of NW_028259141.1, read as the reverse complement.
GCAATTCAGAAAGGAGTGATCAGAGTTCTTGAAGAAAAGGTGGTGTCTGCTTCAAGACAATATACGACCACATATTGCACATGTGGCCAGTGCTGCGGAGTCGGTAAAAATGTGCCGACTCCTACCTCCTTATGAACTCTTAAGAACACTTTCGCTACCGTGTGAGCCGCCAGTGGCCTCGCGCTTGCTGAGATTCAATGATGCATTGAGGCACATGGTGTGGGAATAATGCTTTGTAACTTTGGCTCTGTCACATTAACCTTTAATACACTTGAATACTTTTACAGCTGCGTCTTGGTGTGATATTCCAAGAAGGAGTTTTTGTCCACACATAAACCCACCTCACATTTCTGACACTTCACACTTACGCAGGCGATTCGATAGAACAGGCCAGTGCTTATTGCCAGTAGTGTCCAGTCTGGTGACTTGATTGGCAACATTTGCTGGCCTACCTGGTGGTCTGTGTACACGTGGCTGTTGTCCAGCATGTACTAGCATATTTCTCACTAGGGCAAGTCGAAAATTCTCTGTGTGTGATTTTCTTTCCACCACATGAAGAAAGATTAATATAACTTCCCTCTAATTTAGTGGATACACATTCTTTTCACCCATCATGCCGAGGAATGTAAGTAGCTTTGAATAGGGGGTCTGAAAAGGAAGCAGAAAACCACTTGACAATAACAATGTTTATTGCTGTTTATGATTATACTTCCCGGGTTGACAGCTCAGGCTGAACTTGTCAAATTCCTAGTTAAAGTGAATCAATGTTTGCAGCCTCTAAAATAGGCCAAAAGACATAGCCAAGTCTTCTTACAATGATGCAAGTTTTCACATTCCGCACAAGGACCGTTCGTAGGGCTGAGTACACAATTTACGTCCCAGACAAGGAACGCTAGTAAGATAAAGATTAAGAATGCATACTGTCTACAAATCAACTGACTTCTGCAATAACCATTGTATGTGAATTTAAGTATATGTTATAAGTCTAAAAATTAGCCTGATGATCCACGTGGTGGTGATGAAATCTCTTCTGGTACCATTTACTATTTTAGTAGGTTTTCCATTATTAATATATATTGAGCTTCTTTGAAAGAGCCAGAGACGGAGGTTTTAATACTGACTCCACAGCCCTGCATGTCGCGACGGAGGCGCTACAAGACATCGATGGACCACCTGTAGAAAACCCTCCCCACAGTTCAGACCTTGCTCCATGTGATTTTTGGGCATTTCCAGTGCTTAAACATGACACTGAATATAAAGAAGCTACTGCTGCTGCCCTACTCAAGATGTCTGGAAATGGCCTACTGCACGTGTTTGAGAAGTTGGTGGGACGCAACAAAAAATGTATAGCTTTGGCAATGAAACTGCCAAAGCCTCAGGAATCCACAAATTGTGGATAATGCGAGTAGTCGCACTACTTTTCAAACTCCTCTTGTAAGGGGGGAGGATGTGTGCTGTTGGTAATATTGCTTGTATAGTGCGTCAAAGATCAGGTTATGACTGTGTGGATATCGTTCAGCTGTTGGTTTGGTTTTGGGTACAGTATATGTGCTGTTTCTATAATAGTTTAAACATCTTTCTTTACTGACTGTTTTTATTATTTCCAAGAATCTTCCTTGGGGCCATATTATGGCCCGTATTATGGATATGATGTGCATTACCTGATGATCTCTATTGTTCAATATTGAACATACATGTTCTTCAAACATCTCTTGAAGTGTGTGATCTCTTTGTGCTATATAATTAGTGTGCAGTTTAGTTTATTTTCACCTCCATCATCAATTTTTTTTGTGATTTAGGTATTTGGTGTTTTTTTAAAGATATGAGTGGTTTGGAAAGCTATTTTTATCAGCATTTTTTTTTAATTTTGTTATATGCCATGTTTGTTTGCATGTGTATACAAATGTGCTCCATTTCTCCTTATGTCCTTTGTTTGTTTATGTGTGCTATTATGTTGTTTTTATGTTGATGTTTTGTGTTTACTGTTGTTAAATTTGTTTCATTTTATATTTGTATTTTTTGTTTTTGGTTTGCCAAGTGGAATTTAATTTCTTACTTTCATTCTTAATTTTATGATGGATATTTTTGTTACTTGATTGAACGGGTAATTGTCACTGTTTTGTGCTCTGTAGGATGACGACATGTTTGATGTACAGTCATACTTACTAGAGATGGCTTCCAGTATGTGTTAGTTAATTGATCTTGTAATTGCAGTGTGTGGTGTTTCCTTTGAGGCAGGTATTGACTGAATTATTTAATGATATTTAAACGACTTCAGCTGTGAAGGGTTAAGGGAAGAACATTCGTTGATGCTTTTTGACAGTTGGGTACAGAGCACAATATTTGGAACACTGAAGGAAATAATGGGGACTGGAGAAGACGCTTAATGTGGAGTTTCTTAATCATTTGTCTACATCAAATATTAATTCATGGTTATCAAATCAAGGAGGATGTGTGGGGAATGTAAACATTAGAAATGAATACAAGAATTCAGTTAGAAAACTAGAATAGATAAGACCCCTTGGTTGATGAAGATATAGATGGCAGGATAATATTAAAATAGTTGTTTAAGAAGTAGGATATAATCACAAGGACTGGATCCTTGTGGCTAAGGATAGCAACCAGTGGCACGCTCTTTGAACTCAACTCTGTAAACCTTTGGGTTCCGTATATGAGTCTAATTTCTTGACTGCCTGAGAACTAGTCTGTTCAGCAGACTTAGTTCAGTAAAGAAATGAAACATTCGATTTTACGTTTAATTTGTTCAGTTGTTCTTGAGGCTGTTCGTACAGCACATGCATTACCACAATTGTAGTCTAATTCTTTCAGTCCAGATATATATAGATGCTCTTTTTTAATACTCGCTATAATTATCAGCTCCTCCAAGTTACCTATCAGCCAAGAAAGGTTATCGATCCTTGCGCTAGCCCTTTATTTTGCAATCATGTCTTATTGCGTTATGATTACATTTTACATGGAAATTGTAAGTGGACAAAACGTGGTCATGATCAGCATCAGGTATGGAGGTTTTGCATAACTTCATGTTACTAAAAGTTGTACCTGGTTCATAGAATGAGACATGTGTAACGTCTTCTTTCGCAGATCATGAATATAAAAATTGAGGATTTTGCTGTTACACAAGAAGAGGAGGATCGTATAGCAAAACTTCCTTTGATAAAGTCTGAACATACGGTGAGTTGTACATTACAATTAACTTTTAGGAAATCTGTAGGATTACCTATTGTGTTTTTCTTGTCCATCTCCACATGAAGCATTTCCACTCTGGTGAATGGATTTTGAAGTGTCCTTTGCAAAATGGTGCCAGAGGACTGAATTTTGTTGCTCAGTGTTTATGAAATACCATTTTAAACTTCTGTTGCATCAGTTTTAAAACGTGAAATTAAACATTGACCAAACTGAGAAATAATTTAGACAGATGTGGCCCATTAATCTTGCATAATTTGTTCATATTCAAAATATTGCCTGTTGTTGAATCTCTTATACAATTCACAGGAATTATGAATGTGTTAAGGTTATAATTTATTTCTTTTGTGTCTTGATACAAATTGCACTGATATATTAGAACAGTGTTGTCATTTCTGTTAAGCATCATTAACTCTTTCCATATGGGAAGATAACATTACGTATGTAATATTAAACTTTGATCAGGAGATAAATTTGCAGCCATGGAGACTTTCAATGAAGAAGCAGATTGTATCATAACATTTTGTGCTTTGTTTTTGACTTTGTTTCTGTAGACCCAAATATTTAAGAGGTTAACTTGACTTCATATATAAAGTTGGCCGGGAGGGAGGAGCGTTAATGTGATACTCTGCTCAGTATTTCTGTCCAGAACATACAAAATGTAATTTCATTATTGTGTGCACTTTATTCATGGTGTGTACATGTAACTATCGAATAAACCCCGTAACAAAATTTTTTGTGACCTTTTAATATGTGCTTTACTGTCTCATTACATAAACCAAGCGTTAATCAGTTGAGCCATTGTTACTGCTTTGACATGAACATGCCAGGTAAACTGATGTGGATGTCTTTGATTTCATATTACATGGAGACAATACTATTGAAGTGATATTTGTATTAGAAAAATCCTTTTCATGGTAATGGTTTTGATAGTTATAAGGAAGAAAATCTTTATGAAACAGCTACTATGATTGCATGTTGGTGTTTTTCTGGACTTTGTCCATAGTTTGATATTCTGAAACAGATTCGCTATATTTTGAGAGCTGGATCTGCTCTTGTCTGTGGGTGAAAATACCTTTTCTGATTTTCCCATAGAAGAGTCGTATTAATCCTTTGGGATTAGTCCCTTGTATGGGACCAGAGCAAATCTAGTTCCCAGAACGTAGTGATCTTGTTTTAAAATATCAAGTGATGGATCATGTAAAGAAATACAGCAATAGTAAATAAAATGCACCATCGTCAGGCTCCATTAAAGATGTTCCGCAGCTGCTAGTAGTTTGATTCAGTACAATTGTATTGATAATTATTCCATTTCATGCAGTGAGAGCGCAAAGTCAAGACTCATAATGAGTATGGTTATTTTACAGGACTCCATGAATTTACAGAAAGTTGTACCTGATTCTTATGGTGAAACGAGTTTTGAGGCTTCTTATGATGACAATCAAGTCATCGATATCAAAGTTGATGATGATGGAGGTGTGAAAGTGGAGGAGGATCCTGTCATGATAACATTTCCAGTAATAAAGGCAGAGCATGAGGTGAGTTGTGTGAGCATCGTTAGGCACGTTGCATCTCCATTTGTCTGTCCTCATAAGCAATTCCGCTCTGCTGAATAGATCTTGAAGGGTCCGTTACAGACTAGTTGAAGGGAATTGTATTTGTTGCCTACTGTTTGTGGAATATCACTTCTGTTTTGTGTTAGCTTTATTTTAAGACGTGATATTAAATATTGAGAAATACAAGAAATGTTTTAGACAGATGTAGCCACACAAGCCTTTGATAATTTGTCCACACTTTCCAGTACGCCTTGTTTTGATGGCATTAATTCCCATTGAATTCAATGCACATTTTTGTGAATCTATGAATGTTTGAAGGTTTTCTCGTGGTGACTTTTATTCCCCTTTCTTTCTTTCTTTCTTTCTTTCTTTAACTTTGTTGCAGCATGTATCACTACAGTGGCATAGAACTGCCATTTCCATTAAGGACCATTAACAGGATAATTGATGACCCTCTAAAATTGTAATATTATTTGATTTGTTATATGACTATGTTGGACATTGTTAATTTTCTGAAGTATTATATTGCCTTGACATTGAGACTGCATCAATGTAAGACACTTGATTTCATGGTAGGTATTTAGGGGGGGGATGCTACATCAATTGTTAGACACTATCAAATGTAAAATGCATCGTCAGTATTCCTGTCTTTGGGTAATTCATTGTGATTTACTGACAATTTTAGGTTAGTGGCAGTTTGGATCAAATGAGGTCTTCTCCAGTAAACGACACACTTAGGTTTAAGTGCACGTTACTCATTACTAAAAGGAAAAGATAAGCTAAATCTCTGGATTACTGTCTGAAAGTTCTTCCTTCACATGATTCATAATTAGGGATATTACTGAATGCTGAACAGATATACGTCCCTCAGATCCTCCTGAATCTTCCGATATAAGTGACTTTTAATTAAAGTTGTTACCGTGTCGCTGGCAGGTGATTTTTGTATGTATTTGTTTTGTATGGATGTGAAACATGGTCTCTCACTCTGACAGAGGAGCATAGATTGCAGGTGTTTGAGAATACGGTGTTGAGGGGAATACTTAGGCCTAGGAGAGAAGATGATGGGTCATGGAGAAAATTACATATAAATGAGCTTAAAAATGTGTACTCCTCTCCCAGTATTATCAGAGTGATTAAGTCAAGGGGCGTGAGATAGGTGGGGCATGTGGCACACATGGATGGGGCAGGGTATGTTCACCGGGTATTGTTCGGGAATCCTGGGGGATGAGACCGCTGGGGAGACCTAGACATAGATGGGAGAATGATCTCAAGTGGGATCTATGGGAGATATGAGTTGAAGGAGACTGGATTTTGTTAGCCCAGGACAGGGACTGGTGGAGGGCTTTGGTTAATTCTGTGATGAATCTTTGGGTTCCTTAAGCCATCTAGTTAGTTATATATAATTGTCCCTACGAATTCTCTTGTTTTATTTGTATAATAGCATCTCAAAAAATATTATTTTGTTTATGGACATCAAATAATATTCAGTACAATTAAATATTCCTGTGATGAAATGCAAAAAAGTAAATAATTAAAAAGGCTAAGATTTATTGTTTTTATAAAGGATATGAATTTTTGTCAAGTTTGTGATACATCACTCATTTATAGTGAAATTGGTGAGCATAAAACTGTCATTCATACAATCACACTGTTATATTGTAAACTAGAATAATATAACATCATCAGGGTGTTGAGTCATTGCCCCGATGACAGAAGCAGCAAGCACATCAAACGTCAGGAAAGTTCTGTCAGATTATGTGGAAGACGACCATCTTCATACTAGGTGTTTGAGAAACTCAAATCTCAAGTAATGTGTCATATACTCTAATCATCTGAACATCTTTAATTAATGTTCCTGTTTTCTTATTATCTAATATATAATCAATTACTGACTTTGTACCATTAACAGACCATGACACTGTTTGTAGTTTTACTTATATATATGTATAGATAAAGACCGTCACTATGGAAAGTCCTCCATGTATGTCAACACAGGCTATCAGTCTCTGATAATCTTGCATTTGCTTGTGTTCTGGTTTTCTGAACCACACTGAATGCATTGCTTTCCCTGTCTTGCTGTTGCTTCTCACATTCAGGTAAATTTCTGTGTACATCATAAAACATGTTTCAGTTGTCAAAAGTGCTGCTAATATCCCAGTACATTGACTCAACCATACATTGCAAATATGAAATTTATATCTACATGTTCTTATGAGAAATGTGAAAGTCATTTGACCAACGCTTGCATGATGAAAAACTTCAGCACCAGGAAAATACAAGATATTGATTCAGCTGTCATTTATAGGGCATATTTGCTGCAATTTACCTGTGTGATGCACTCCCACAATCTGGCTGGAAATTATAATTATTTATTTATTTGCAATGTCAGAAATAATGATTAAAGTTTTACAGATCTTTGTTATTTGTCGCATGATGTTGGAGTACAGCCATGTGCTTCTGATTATTACAAGGCACATGTACGTGTTAGTATCATGATGTTTCCCATGCTTGCTCCATAAATGTGGAGCTGTTTATATATCCATTTTTTGGCTATAAAACTGCCTCTCTGGAAAAAGATGAGCAAACAGGTATTCAGGGTTTGTCACTGTAGAAACTCGTATGGCACCTTACAATTGGAGGTTCTGTTCAAGTTTAAAAGGTGTTCCCCAATTTTAAAAAATTGATAGTTTTTTGTGTGATTTTGCTCAAACCTTTTGTATTCTCTCTCTTAAATAGGATATGAGCCATTTTGCAACTATTCCTTGAATGCCATGAAAATGTAATTTAGTTAACAAAATTTAATGATTACACAGTCAGAAGCTTTTGCTAAATCACAGTAAATTCCTCTAACCAGCATTTTTTTGGTTGTCTGTTAGTTTGGAGGCTGCGTCTTCAGTGGACGCACCTTTCCTGAAGCCAGATTTTTCTGGGACCAGTGTGCATATGATGACTTAACCTAACCTCACATACTTCCAAAGAAGTAGTTAACAGTTCAGTTAAATTTATCTTTCCTCTCTCCCTTTCTATTTTATTACCAGATATTGTTATTAGTCTACTGTAAAACTGCTTTTTAGCCTATTTTATAAGATCATTCAGGATTTTACAGTACATAATATAGAATTCTGTTGTTTTGTGGTGTTAACTGTTCCTGATGTAGATATGACTCCTCTTACATTTGCAAGATATTTTTAATCCTTGCGAAATCCAATCATTCTTTATTTTGCCTATATTATTATATTTATTTAGAAAGCTGCCTTCATTGATACTTTGAAAAATATACAAAAATGAGTTAAACATATATTTTGATATTTTTGTCTTTTTTAAAAGAGAAGTTACCTGCTACAGCAATATTATATTAATACAAAATATTGTATATGGTATTACAGTGAAACCTCGATGCATCGTTTTCGGCGGGGGTGGGAAATAAAAACGATGAATGCGGGAAAACGATAGATGCGGGAAAGCATTAAATTTTTTAAAAAAAAACTTTCTCTTTCAAAGTTACTTCTTTCTACCAAAAAAGTCTTTAATGGACAACTGGTTTGTTGAAACTTTACGTTTTAGACCAAACAGAGCACTTTCCACGTTTAAAATGTTTTCTTCGTCACGTTCACTAATATTAAGCGCATAAAAGAACGACTTCACTTTCGCCAATGCAGCGTGTGCTTCGGCAAAACTCGGCAAAGCTTCGGGCTCGCATTCGTCGTCTTCCTCTTCCTCACCACTCCAACCCCTTTTGCGGACAATAACAGGAAGAATGGAAATACTATTACTGCCGAACTCAACGAAGACCCTGAACCGCTGGAAACGAGATGAACCAGAAGAATGAAAAGTGCCGCCAGCCTTTCCTTTGTACTTGTAATAAAAGCATTTGTGAAGAAATTCACACTGCACATGCCATCTGGCATCGCTGGAACGAAATATGAGTGCACCCTAATTAAAATCGTAAAATTTCTGGCAATGAGCACCGCCATTCACTCCAACTATCACCCCTGCACCGCTGACACTCATTCCAAAAGAATGTGCTGGTTGGGCGACATAACAGGTTATCGCTACTGTGTATTCCAAAAACATTGTGCGTCTTTCGGTATTAATTTATCTCAAAACCCAGCATTTTAAATTCTCAGAAACGATCATTGCGGGAAAATTGTGGGACGGGACTAAGATTTTTGAACGATCGATGCGATAAAACGATAGTTCGAGGAACGATAGAAGCGGGAAAATGTAACATTATTTTATATGGGATGTATTCGGGACCGAACAAAACGGACGATGCATCCGGGAAAACGATAGTTCCGGGAACGATGGATAGAGGTTTCACTGTATTCATAAGATCCTGGATATTATGGTCTGATATGTAAATTATTATTGGGGAGGTAGATGATGAACTGAATCTTATACTTGCATAATACTTCCCTCCTAACTGAATCATAGGATTTCCTGAAGGCTATAAATAGCTGACATGTCTTCCATTGTACTCCTGATTTTTCTCCAGTACCTGAAAGATGTGGAATGTCTGATCAGTGCTGAATGATTACATAAAATTCTTGAGTGATAATCCAGAATAATTCCATGGATGTATGTAGAATGAAATAGTTACGCCTACATCATGAGGTCTTCTCTTTAATCCACAGCCAGAAGACATTCTGTGACGTAGTTACTAGGGGCCCGCATAATATAGACTTTTCCCTGATTTATTTTTAAGCAGATTTGAAACTAAGAGCTACAGAAATGTACCTGTTATCTTCACTGTACCTATTCCTCTATCCATATGTAAGAACTTGAGAACAAACAGCTAATTGTATTTTAAATATTTTTTATGTTAGGGAATTTTTCTATTTGAAGAAACATTTCAGTTTTGTTCAGTGTCATATTGGCAGCATTTGGTAGTTTACCTTAATGCCTACGTGTGCTTTTGCTTGTGGAAGTGACTTTGTCGTAGTGGTGGACAGTCATCATTTAGCTATGCAATGACGCTGAGCAAATCTAAGTTGTCATTCTTCATATTGACATCATCAGCCGTCCAAACAGGCACCCTACTGAAGCTGAGGTCTCTTGCCCCAAACATCTAGATGTCACTAGCATCATTCTCAGAGGCCAAATTGCTGTGAATGTGTCAAAATGGTTGCATTTGTTTTTCTTTGCCAAGCCGACTTGTTCAGTGTTTATGAGATTCTGTTCTCAGGATTAAGAGATGCAAGGATTACAAGAGGTTAATAAGTAGATGATGCAAGTAGTAATAGAAAATCGTTGTTTTAGTTGGGTGTGAGTGAACTTGAGGTTTATTTATTTTAGATTCTCCTTTCACTCTTATCTGTACTGTAGATTGAACCCAGTTAATGGTTAACTATATTGTTTGAAAGATTTTTATCAGAAGATTCATTATAATGCGTAGAATTATATGTCACCATTATGACTACATCAGTGTATCTCTGCTCTTTGATTCTTTAGATACCAAAAAATCGATTGGTTGTTTTCTCTTTTTTCTCTCCCCATCAGGCTAATAAATTTGATTCGGGTTTTCTAACATTGAGTCTGGTTGGGTGAAGCAAACTTGAACTCGGACATTGTGTTATGGAATGTGAATATGTGGTTTGAATATGTAACTCTTTTGCATTGCTGCTTGCTGTCAGTAAAGAGTTTGTTTGCTATGTATAAAATTACGGTCTTGGCAAGTGAATTAACCTATTTGTCACAGGTAGCCAGGAACTAAATGAAATAGGAAATATAATGCTATCTCACTGAGAAAATAAATCTGTTCTGAAAAGAACATAACTTTCCTAATGGAATATTTATTGAGCATTCTTATATCTTGTTTTCAGTTTCATTCTTCTTCCTAATAATATTTGTCCTAATATTTTTTCAATTTGTCTGCTAGGGTCCTCCGAATGAACAGAACTTGTTACATGATGGTGAGCGACCGTATTCCTGTGATGTGTGTAATAAGTCATTCAATCAAAAGTGTAATCTGAAGACACATCAGCGTACGCACAGTGGAGAAAGGCCATTTCCCTGTGATGTATGTAACAAATCATTCACTCAGCAGAGTAGTCTGAAGACACATCAGCGTACGCACAGTGGAGAAAGGCCATATTCCTGTGATGAATGTAACAAATCATTCATTGATCAGAGTAATCTGAAGAAACATCTACGCATCCACAGTGGGGAGCGGCCATATTTCTGTGATACCTGTAAAAAATCGTTCATTCGTAAGGATTCTTTGGTGAGGCATTTGCTTATACATGGTAGATAGCAGCCACATTTATGTGATGTATATAATAAATGATTCCTTTAGCAGCGTAATCTCATTATTGACTACTCTGTATTTCAGTGACATTAAATCTATTCGTTAATAGGATAATCCAATGCATGTGCAGGGTGTGCATATTCTTGTGATGTATTATTATTATTTATTATTAACTGCAAATGAGTTTTTACCTGGTGGCAGTGGTCCTACAATAAGACACAACAGAACAACTGACATCACACAAAATAAAACAACTCATAAGATTACAAAACCATAAGGCACAAGTATTTAAACACAATAGATAACCTAAAGTAGATAACTTAAAAATTAATACCAAATGGAGACAAGACAGTAACAGAAATGAATTACATACGTCATGAACTGATGCTCTCACATTTCATCAGGAACTTCTCTTCACCTCATTTATCACATTCCTAACCTTCTTCCTAAAAGCACTTGGTTTACAGGAGAGAGTCACTAAAACCTCAGCAGGTAGCCGGTTCCAGAGTTGGATGGTCCCATTTACGAAGGAATATTTTCCTATATCTGTCCTTTGCTTTCTGCTCCTAATTTTCCGAATATGATCGACCCTGCTCAGGTAGTATGGCCTTTGCCTTCCATGCCCGTTCTCCCGTGTACGCTTTGAAGAGAGCACATATACGTGCTATCTTTCTACGTTGTGCCAGGGTTTCCCAGTTTGAGTCGCTCCTATGATATGCAAATTTACATGCTTTCTTTTGCACCCGTTATAACGCATTTATCTGTCCCTCCCTGTAAGGATCCCAGCACGCCGCCCCATATTCCAGAATCGGACGCTCTAGTGATGTGTAGGCTAGACTTTTAGTGTTACTATTCCCCTTTTTGAGAACACGCATTGTAAAATGAAGTGCCTTCCAGGCTTTCGTCACCGTATAATTTACTTGATCAGCCCAGCTTAAATCGCTGCTTAAGATAATTCCCAAGTATTTACAACTGCTCACTTCCGGAATTAGTTGGTCCCGTTTCGAATAGTTTAGTGGTTCCTTTGCCCGACTTCTCGTGAAACTAACTGCCTTACTTTTACTTGGGTTAATTTTCACAGCATTTTCAACCGCCCACTCCCCCAGACTGTTCAGATCCATCTGCATCTTTTCTGTGTCTTTACTATTTATAATTTTAATTATTTATTATACAGTCATCTGCAAAAAGTCTAATAGTCGATTCAATGTACCTCCAAATATCATTTACGTACGCGAGGAACAAAAGTGGACGCAATACACGGCTAGAAAGACGCATTTTTACTGTAAAGCACTCAAGACTTCCTGTTTGTGCTTTCCTTCCGCTTTGAACACGGAAGATGGTATCCAGCATCCAAAAATATCGTAAGTATAATTCAGACCTGTTTAGGGGCTCCAGTTTTGTGGCGGAGCATTTTACAAGCGACTCCGAGTGAGTGCGTTCAGTATTCTGACTTCGCCATTGGACCTAACACTGAAAATCGGCGTTCTCAAAAATGTTCTGCAAAATAATAACAAAATGTAAAGTATATGAACACAATCGCCAGCCACAGTGCGTTGGACCTATTTTGCGAGCGCTGTCAGGTCAGCTACACCATCGCTGCGCTCTCTGGAGACGGACAAACTAACTAACTCCCTGGTAGGAGAACTCGCGTGTCCAACGCCGACAACAGAGACCGCCACCGGCCACGATCCTGCGCCAAACTTCGTCCATCTGCCGGTCTCACATCCCACCCTCTGGATCCTTGATATTATCCTCCCATCTCCTTCCTGGTCTACCCAGTGGTCTTTTTCCCTGCCAAAATTCCGTATGCACCCCTTGTTTCCCCCCTCCATGCGTGTCGCAGTAGAACCTGAAGATGGCGTCGTGGCGTGTTCTTTATGGATAAAAGTGCGGCCCTTCCTTACCTGTACTGAGCCTCGACGTGGCATTCCGTTCCATTGACTGTCACCGCCTGTTCCTGTGGGGTCGTCCTGGTGCGTCTGGACTTCAAGCGACGGCAAAGGTCAATAAGCTTTGCCCCAGAGATGGAATAATCGAGTTTGAATTTCTCAGTTCTTTCCGTGAAGTGGTTCATGAACTTCGACCACTGAACAGACAGTTTGAAGACTGGGTTTCCGCTACTTTTGTCAAGCATGATTAAGCCCAAGAGGGTCGGCGAATGGTGGGCCACTCGCAGCAACCTGAGGAACTCGTCCAGCAAAGTGCCTGCGTAGAAGCACGCCGGATGTCCAGAGCCAGAGTAAGGGCTGTTAATGTGTCTCCAGGTGACGGCTCTCAAGAAACGGTACTGAAAACAAACAGGGCAACTGTCAGACGGGCAGGTGACCACATCGGCTGCAGCTGTTTACAAACCCTGTAGTTGGTATGTCGTCGTTTAAATCATTGACGAATAAACAGTCGATGTTGCTTTGGGTGGTTTTGCTGTTTATGGTATTTGTAGCCGACTCTTCTTTATAAGAAAAAGCAAGGAGAACGGAGACCGGATAAAGGCTTTGGTTAATTCGGTGATGAACTTTCAGGTTACTGAAGCCGTCTGGTTAGTTAGAACTGGGTTGCACTTGTAAGCAGATGATCTGGTAATACGGAGGATGCATATGAGAAATATCACTTCATTTTCATCAGGAATTTGGTTTCACTGTTTCTAACTAACTAACTAACTACTTAGATGCCTTACAAAACCCGAAGGTTCATCACCGAATTAACCAAAGCCCTCCACCGGACCCTGTCCTGGGCCAACAAAATCCAGTCTCCTTCAACTCCTATCTCCCATAGATCCCGCCTGAGATTATCCTCCCATCTACATCTAGGTCTCCCCTGTGGTCTCTATCCCTCAGGTTTCCCAACCAATACCCGGTGCACACCTCTTGTCCCATCCATGCGTGCTACATGCCCCGCCCATCTCATCTTCTCGACTTAATCACCCTGACAATATTGGGGAGGAGTACAGATTTTTAAGCTCATTATGCAGTTTTCTCCATGCCCCATCGTCTTCTCTCCGAGGCCCAAATATCCTCCCCAACACCCGATTCTCAAACACCTGAAAATTGTTGTTTCGCTGTTGCGAAAAGACGCGTATTTAGTAACAGTATGAGTTTCTAAGTCACTGACAATTTACTCTTAGCTTCGTGTTGTTGTTGTTGTGATGAACAGTCCTCGGCCTACAGCAGTGTTTTCGGTTACGTGTCTGAATCTGCCCCGACTCAGTCCGCGTCAAACAACAGGAGTTACGCTCTTCTCTCAGAAGCAGAGATGTTAGGCCCTCGTCAACACAATTAAGGGGTTGTTCGTTACAAAGATTCGGCTTTTCCCCGCTCTCTTACCTCAGACTTCATACTCATCAGTGCCATGTAATGTTGGAGCGTTAGCGTTTGTTGTTCAGTTGGTCGACCTTGTCCTCTACGATGCACGACATCCACATCAGGGGTGTACAATAGCCATTTCTCGCACGATGCAGGTTCACTGATTAACACGCGAGTGCTGGCAGAACATTCCAGGAATCCGACAAACCCAAGTGAACGTCGTTAATTCTTGAAAGGACTTTGATTTGAACTGATTCGTAATTCAAGGCCACGAGTGCTTTCAGTAATCAACCAACACGCGTTAATTAATTTTATTGTTTTTACTGGTCAATCTGTTCGACGAGGTTTCTGTGCCAAAAGAAGAGTGCGACTGAAAACAAGCACAAATATTCCGTCTGCCAAAGTTTTCTTGTTGCGGTCCACTGGTTGCATTTGTTGCCTGACGAAATGTGTGCCCCCCCCCCCCCCCCGAGAACGCTGTACAGAATTTTCATCACTTGGGGACACGTGGAAATGATGAAGTAACGTTTTGATGACTTCATCATCGAATTCATCTACGACGTGATTTCGCCGGTGTTGAACCGAAGCTGCCGTGCCTTTGTCGACTTCCATTTCCCCTTTGATAGGAACATTCTGTATTCTACGCGTGCTTTCCTTTTCCAGGTCACGTGTCATACATCTGTATTATCGTCAATCATCATCAGCTATCGTCATTTGACATTTGCTTTATTTCGTATGAAGATTTCAGTCTACACAATGAAATTGGTAATAATTTTCACGATATTTTCATCTTTCTCAAATCAAAATGTATATCTTTCAGACGCCGGAAGTTCTGTTGAAAGTTTAGACCTGAGTCGACCCTGTAAGAGGCTATTTTTCTGTGAGATCGTATGTTTGCTACGTACACATATTTTTAGAACTGTAATTTTTTGACAAATTACTAGAACGTAAGTGATATTCTATTAATTTATTCTACCAAGTTGCTATTTTATTTAGAGAGTCTTATATACCGATCAAAGTACAACCTTTGTAGGTTAGTCGAAGTGACACTGATTTGGAACTGAGGAGAACCCATGAAGTACGATGACCTAAGATATTGCGCCTAGAAAATGGGGCCTAAGAAGTGTGAGGAAGAGAATACAGCGGGAGGAACTTCGTGTATACGTAAGTGACCTAGAGTTCCTAGGGTCTGATGTGCTTATATACACAGAATGATAAGGAATAAGCCAGATGTAGGAAACTGAACCCAGCCTAGGGGTTAGGCGAAGTCCTCGACGGTCCTAGTGAGCGGAAGAGGCACTCCTCTCTGTGGGGGTCAATACACAGGGGGGCTGGACTGGGAGCTCGCAGGTGGCAGCCCCACCACTGGTCTTATCCTGCTCAGCGCTCGTAACGCGGCCAGGAGACATTTTCACTTCTGGCAATCATCAAGAGAGAAATCTGAAGAATACGACTAAACGACTTGGTTCTATAGAAGAGTTTCGCTTAGCTACCTGGAACGTAAGAGGTGTAGCTCACACACAATGAGCTGGAAACAATGGAAATCGATATCTGCCTGATCACGGAAACCAAAAAAAGTTAAAAGGGTCATTAGAATTGAAAGTTTACATATTATTTTTTAGTTGAGTACCCCAAACCAAGAGAGCACCATAATGATTTAATTTTCATTATAATTTGCTCACTGATAATTATTACCTTTATTATTTAACTTCGTGGCTCGTAGAATTCTGCTGTCTTTTCAGATTTTAACAGGCTGTATATAGGGGCTGTACAGGAAATATAACAGTGTTGGTGATTGTTATAATTTCATAAAATCCCTCTTTATGCAAAACTGAGATAATTATCTCTGAACACGACGTATTGAATAATTTAGCATTACGGAAGGAAGTTCAGCCCCATTTCTCTTTACATAAAACTGAACAAAGGATCTTAAGAGAACGATACACTTAAAAGGCCGTGTTAACACGAAGGGAACTTTGTAATTTAAATAATGTTTCCTAATCCATACTTGCAAATTCTACGTAAGCAATTGGGTTATTCAAAGTTCTGTAGCTGAATTTAAAATTTTCGACGCTTAGCGTGGGAAATATGTGCGGCGTGCATATGAGGAATTATGTTTTAGCTTTCGGTTTCAAGTGAGGTTTAGTTGGATAAAGCAGTTCTCTTGATATCCCAGTTTTTTCGACAAGGGTTTGTAGAATGACTGATGTGGGGGCTGCTTCAGGTCCACACGATATTTTTCTGTAATGTTAAACCAAGCAAGACATGTGCAGTCGGAAGAGATAATTAAATGAAATAAAGACTCGTTTATAGTTATATTTCGCTTGGATTATTTATAAGGCACTAACATGCAAGAGTTGGAAAGCTAGAAAATAAGGATTATTCTGGAAAAGCTTTATCTAGAGACTGGCAGCGCTTCGGATTCGTGCAAAGCGAGAATATAATTAACTGTTAAAGGAAGAACGTTTTGGAAAACATGAAGCCTGCTTTCATTCACAAAGAAAGAACTACGTGATTTAGTGACACTTTACTAGCTATAATCTTTCTGCACGCTTTAATGCATTACATGTTGCAAGAAATGACTTTATAGTTTTAACATACAATAAATTTTACACAAATTATGAGTGTATGTTTGTGTCCAATTCCATACATAATGATATATGCTTAATCCAGTTACTCATTAGTTGTCACCATGAATTATTTAGAATTTCAAGGAAACTCAAACGATTTTTACGCGTCTACAAGACACTGATTTGACCTTATTGAGCCATTATATGGCTTAGAATTGTCGCACGTGTATCATCTAACGAAGAGCAGTAATTAGTGAACTTGTTCTCTACTTTCCCTTGCTCACAATTCCCGGAAAGTGTAAAGAACAAGCACACGATACAGATTCGTTCATTTTCTGCTTCAAAGCAGCATTTACCTGGAAATATTCTGTAATCGCTTCTAAAGTCGTAAAGAACATTAAGACCTAATGTAGACGCGCTGAAGTAGTAGATACATTTCGCGACTTTTGTTCAATTTGTTTTCAATTTGTAACGCTTCAGATTTGTGGATGGATTTCCGAAATACGTCTGTGCGTATAATTGGACAGTCAGTATCACGAAAGAGGGGACTGATGTACCCCTCCTCCTTACCGATTCACTGCTCCTCATTTTACTGGTATTACTCGTTCGAGACTACATGCCCTCAGAAGCTGATGTTTTTAATGTCCTCCAGTGCATTAAATTGCTTTCATCGTACTTTCTCCAAATCGACTTAAAAGTAGAGATTATCTTCCCATTAAAGAAGTTCGAGCACTCCGCGAATTCATTAAAGTTAAATTTCTGCAGAAGATTCGCGTAATAGAAATGAAAGTTATTTTATGAATTTTCTTATTATTATTTAGTTGGTGTTCACGATTTTTGAAATGTCTTGTACAAACTTTAGTTCGTGCCAGTCCCTGAGCTTTGCAATGTAGTGGATAACATCATTCCTTTGTATATAGGAGGCTTGGGTTCGAATTCGACTTGGGTCTTACCTGAAATTGACATAACTACTTCCATCCACGCCATTTTCAATTAATATTTCATCGCAATCTTTTACTTTGCGCTGTATAACGGAGATAATTTGTTCAGCAAAAACGTGTACTCAGCAGGTGAATAAAGCAGGTGCCACTGCAGAATATGTTGGTTCCACAAGTATTCCCGTTATGATTAGACACAGCTAATGGCGGGAGATAAAAAATGTCAACCTGGTCTGCTCGCATCAGACGGACGTAAGAACTTGTTAGCCGTCCGTCTGGTCTCTTAGGGGAAATAGTTCAAAATTAGTTTACAATTACATATGGTCGGTCAGTGCACTCTATGAGGTTGTGAAACAGGATAGCCAACTAGAAAAAAACAATTCATACATGTTATAATGTGACGACTAGGGATGTTTCTTGTGTCATGCAATAAGCCTACATATTCAAGTGAATTAATGCCTGTAAAATTAGGAGGAAAAAATGTATAACAAAATTCACGAAAAAGAAAGAAAAGTATTTCACTAGTACCAAAAGCGATGAAAAATGCTATTGAATTACTTACAACATAACAAAAATTATATTTGAAAATTATAACAATACTTTTTTTTAGTGTTCTGTCTGACGACAGGACCATATGAACAGGATCCTCCCATCCTTTTCTCGGACTGGGACCTGTTCATATCCGTTCTTGGCAGATGATCCAGAAGTGGTTTGCCATTGCCTTCTTCTGTGTGTGAATGGAGTAATTGTTGGGATGCCACGGAGAAACCGGGGAAGCCCCCGGAGGAAAACCCCGTGTTGCCTAGACCACGGCCTTGCCCAACACAAGTTATAAATTCGGGCACCGCCGGGAATCGAACCCGAGACCCCAGGATTACAAGGCCAGCGTTCTAACCGCTAGACCACCGCAAGCAAAGTGACGAAGGCATATTCCGCTCCTCGGTTTGTTTGAAATGATGAAAAATAAGAGCCTCAAGATACCGCCTCCCGCAAAGATTTCGGTTTCTCCCAGCGGCGAGCATGAACTGTCTACTCGGATGCTGGACATCCTGATCTGCTGGAAGTTAACCCTGCATTTGTGAGGAGCCTGCTGCCTCCACTATCAGTGCGACGTGCAAGATCGCTATAGGCTGAGCCGGACGGCCTGACGTTATGAGGGGCCTCAGGAAAAGAATTTCGAGATTCGATGAGCTGACTTCCCGGTTTACGTGAAAACACGGGATTGGTTTAAAGATCAATGCGGCTGGCGGAATGAATGGAATCCCCGATTATTAAAAGACTGAAAATTAAATAACGAAATGTTATTATTACGGACAGAAACAGAGCAATTGTAATTGCGATTGTTTATCTTCCCTTCTGCTGAACGAACCATACAAATTAAGGCTTATATTTTAAATACTCTTCTCAAATCTAACCTATCGGACGCTGATGTTAAATGCTATATTGTGTTAAGTCTTTTGCCAATTTAAACATCTTTTAAACAACATTTTTAAAAAGTTTCGCTATTAGAACGGGGTATAGTTTTACATAAATAAAATCAGAACATCTTGAAATCGCAGAACCCCTAAACACCAACTACTGGGGGGGAAATCAAAGGAAATTAATGCAAAATCTAAACTCCAGTCATTAGAGAAGCTAAACGCGTGGATTTGAATAAATCTATGGCAAAGACTGATCATAAATCAACTCCTTTTTGTAAGATTGTAGAAAAAAATCTGGTAAACAATCTAGAGTCATTGATAGTCCAACTACAAAATAAATGACATTATTGAAAATGTTCCTAAACACACAATTAATTATTTATATTCCCATATTACAATCACCTGCAGTTGAAAACTTGGACAAATTTAAAAGAAATAAAGATCTACCCATTTTAAATAGAAGACGTAAATGCGCCCTTCATAAGCCAAGTACTGAACCTCACTAAATATCATTCAGGCCTCAAGTTACTTAATAAAATTCCACCTTCAAGTAAAAGTTTAAATAACGATACAAAAGTATCCAAGCCAGCATCAAAAGAAAACCTCTAACCTCACACCTACTACGTAGACGAATTTACCTCTGTTGACAATTCCTAGGCTTTACGTACATCTACACGCGAAATAAGTTCTGTACTAGCATTATGACATGTTCTGAATCTTCTGGTTAAGTCAAGCCCTGATGACGGAGGCAGTATGACCTCTGAAACGTTGGTTAACATCGACCAGACTACACAGCGCAATAACCCAGAAGACAGAAATCTTCATACTCACCGCTGTGAGAACCTCAAGTCTTACAAAAGAAGGATACATGGGATGCAAATAAACTATTGAAACACAAACCCAATGAGATTATTGTGCAATAAATCCCTCCTTACTGAATCATACTGCCCTCTTTTTTCTCTAGTACCTGTGACGAATACAAAAAATCTGGTCACTAGTTGGTCTATTAATTCGCAACAAACACTCATCATCATCCCCAAAAAATTCGTCCACGTGCGGGCTTAAAGAGAGGAGAACGATTCTAGATACAGCTTTGTGTAAGGAAACACGATTATTCACAGAGGCAGTGAGACGGCCATAAAAATATAAAAAGTCACATGACACTGCATAATTGGAGGAAACTGAGGCGATGGAACGTAAAAGAATGACCTTGCAGCATTTTCTGGAGGTCCACGCACACGGAAAGCTCAGGGGAATGAACAGTCATTGGTTACATTTCTTGTTTCCAGGAATAAAAAAGAAATCAAGAAATGACGTCCGTATTTGGTTTCCTCGAACAAATGAAAACGATTAATGCAACGCAAAATCGCGTACGAAATGATAACAAGTGTGCAACGTTGCAATTCAAGCAGACAGTATTCCCATTTTAGCAATATTTCCATGGCGACGGCCACAAACACCTTAAGTGAAAATGATTCTCGCAGGACGACAATGGTCACAACACACAAACAATGTCAAATGCAAAAATCCTGATGTGTGCGTCACATCACGACACCTTGCAGGTAGACGTCGGATTTTCCGTTTTGTGATGCAAGTGTAAATCACGCAGTCACACTCAATGGAAAACAACGCACGTCGTGTAAAATGCATGAATTCGATGCTGTTCAGGCACAAATTACGGTCACTCGCTCCAGTCACCAGAAAAACGCTCAATCGAACTGTGCACAGCGACAGAACTTCAACGAATCCACGACTCCCACGTGACACGCGCCAATGTTAAGAATAAGAAGAAGAAGATGCCTACGTACGTAGAATGCACTGCAATAAGCACGCCAGCTTTCACTAGCATCGTTTCAGAGGAAACAGCTGTTCTATGCGCTCACACAGCCCCACAAAATTAAACTCGTTCTGTGAATTCCCCCAACACAAACATCTACCAGCCAGCGCGGGCACTAAATCAACAACACACTGCACCCTGCCAGATACGATCGTATACTGGACACACGACAAAGAGCGCCTGCGCTGAGACAGGGTAGGAAACTTAAAGTGCAGAGATTACCCACAAGCAACCAGCTTTTCCCGTATAGAATCGTAATCTTCGTAATGCACGGGATTACTCATGAGAAGCTTAAAAATTATCAAAATTATTACAATTTTAAAATCATGAAATTGACTTCATTTCGACAGAACGGGATGTACTACATTTTGCAAAGTTCAAAATTGTTACATCTTTCGAGATTACAAATGTTGTTAATTTGTATTATTTCGTTAGGCTGCGTTGGCTTTATTCGGGTTGTATACAGGGTGAGTCTAAAGTATCTTCACAAATTTTGTGTGCTTGTTCCTGGATCACAAATAAGGAAAATGTTCCTATGAACATGCGGTCACAAATGCTTCTTTTTCGAAATAATAGTCAAAAATAATTTTCAATGTATGCCTTTGTTGTCAAGTATGAGTACAGGGATATTTCTTTTTAACAAATGCTCAAAAGTTTCTCCTCCTTTCTCCACACATGCACGAGCACGACGTACACACGACTGGCGGATTCGTTCGTACACACCAGGGTTTCCTCGAGTCATCTGCCATGCATTCTGCACACATTCCCATCATTGTTTATGGGTGTTGCATAAGCGACGAACTTCAAGTGACCCCCACAGATAAAATTCCAATGGAGTCAGGTCCGGTGACCTCGGTGGCCATGCTACTGGGCCACCACGCCCAATCCATTGCTGAGGGTACTTTTCATTGAGATGACATCTGACGCGATGGGAGAAGTGTGCTGGGGCACCGTCGTGCATAAACCACATTTGTCTTCTTGTACATCTTCAAGGAGACGTGGCAAGTGTCTTCTTAAGAATCGCCGATATGAAGGTCCTCTTAGACGCGATGGACCAATAAACATGTCGCCAGGAGTTACTGCCCAAACGTTAAATGAAAATCTTTGCTGGAAGCTGGATGCACTTTGATATAAAGTCAATTCATTGAAACTTATTTTAGGCTATTATTTCGAAAATGAGACATTTGCGACCCCATGTTCATAGGAACATTTTTTCTTATTTTTGATCCTGAAACACGCACACGAAGTTTGTAAACATACTTCTGACTCAACCTGTATATGTATGCAGGGTACAATCGGGTAGCGCCCAGTGGAATCACCTGTTCTCAGATTTCGACAGACTCTTGCCGGTCTGGACACGTGAGATCGGTCAGTGACACTCAGGGTCGAAGATGTGTTGTACGTTTTCGATTGGGTCTGATTCGCCTGGAAAGGCTGCGATTACGAAGTTTCGTCATGTTCGTTCCGGTTTCAACAGGCATGGACGGTCTTATTTTTAGCAAGATTCACTTGTGTATTAAAGGGTGCAGAAATTTGCCTACCCACCCACAAAGACAACTAAAAGTGTCTCCATAGCAACGATCAGCTGGTTAATGCTATTCAGGGAAGCGATCGCCGTTTGCTCTGAGAGTCTAAGAGCAACTACACGATTAGGGCTCGCGTCTTCAAATGCCGGTCTCCTGGCTAGAAGTCAGCACGCACTAGGAAGGTCCTGCGACCGGCCTACTTCATCACGGTTTTCCGTGGTTTTCCTCGGTTCTATGGCAACCAAATTCAACTTATTTAGCCCTCACAGCGCTAATATCAAAATTCAAAATTGAGCTCAAACGCAGAGACCCTTACTATCTCCCCTTTTCCACTTCCAAATGCCTTCTCCTTACAAAACCTATTTCTACCTGAAGGACAAGCGGGCACTGCCTGGGGTCCTTCGTTTTCTCAAATCAAAATTAATGCCACACCCCACTTTCTCTTAGTTGGTTTTTCCCAAATTATTAAGAAACAAAATGAAGAGTTCAAAACTTCAAAATCCCGATTCTGTCTCAAACTGCTGTTTCTTGCCATTCTCCTGTTCGCCTTCGTTGAACCTTCTTCAGGATCTGCCAAGATTTTAATATAAACACAACTGATACTAGGATACTGGGAACGACCCGTTCTTCAAGTGCCTGAGCTCTGAGGGTCCCAACTTTTTGTTGGCTTCGATCTACAGACATTTTGGTAGGACTCCTTGGACGAGGGATCGGCCCCCCGCAAGGCCTGTACCTGTACACAGGACAACACAACACAGAAAAACGCGGACAGACATCCATGGCTTGAGTGGGATTCGAACCCACGGTCCCAGTGGCACAAGGCCCACGCCTCAGACCGCGCGGCCACTGCGGACCCATAAACACAACTGAGCAGAAGGAGCAGCCACTGAATTTGATTTTCATTCCGTTTGTCAAATTCTTGAAGCTCCGATCTAACATTTCTGCTTCGTCCGAATCCTCACGAACGCCCGGAAGTCCCCCACAGAATTTTGCTCGCCCTTTCTTCTCTAGACGTAATTAATAAGCGGCGACTCACGAGCTAGAAAGATTTGCGCAAATCGTCAAGAGAGGTACAGATTAATCTGCGACCAATAAACATGTGTGATAAGTTTGGTTCATTATCGTCTGACTACAGCCCTCATTTGCACCAAAATTTTACTGTTGAAAGATGACTCTTGTGGAACGTTGAGCCGTGTAGTGTGGTGGAAGTCTTCCGACGTTTCAGAGGCGCTTACCGTGTCCGTTAATCATGGCCGTGATGTTGGGGGCCCTCAGCACCTCTGAAACGTCGACCAAGTTATACCAGACGACAACGTCCCGGAATCTCTTCATATTATCCGGTGTGAGGACCATTTCGGCAGAAAGCCTCAATCTCAGTTATTACAGATGACAAATCGCGCTGTCAGAATAACAACTACCTCGTAACCTCATGTACCCCCACGCCTGCGCCCAGCGCTCTCAACGCTTCTTAAGACCTTCACTTGCTGGATATCTGATCGAATTTTCCGGTTATGACCTCGAAAACAGTCTGACGCACTAATTTATCGCACACACAGAGTGCAGTTGCACTGGCAACCTCATTATTACCCAATCCTGTTTAATTGCCATTCATTTTATTATTTTGTCCTCTCACGTGTCTTTTATTCTTACCCGTGGGCCCCAATAATTAAAATTTTCCGTCTAAAATGTTTCCCATGCCTTCTCCATGCACTTCCCATCCATTCCTCGGCCGAGACTTCAAATAACGAAGCTCCTGTTCTACCTTCCGCAGTCTCTCGGCAATTCTCGTCAGTGTCCATCCAGAACATGTAAAAAGTTTGCGGTTTCTCGATGATTCCAGCTCTTACGATCATTTTAACTTTACGTATGAAAACATTACGACAATCTTACAAGCGCATGAACGAAGTTTGTGCGAGATTTACCTCCTATTCTGACGCGATTGGGTGGAACCAAAGACCAGCTAGCCTCTTTGAAGCCTTCCTCACGTGCCTTTGACGGGCGAGGAGAAACAAAGCTTCAGAGATAGAGACTGGCGGATCGGATTCTCTGAGACAACAACAGATGCTGATTGTAAACTTTTGCTAGACAACCATATCACAATTCCTTGATCGAAGTTTACTTCCAATCGACGGAGACAAAACTGATTCTTGCCAAGGCAATCGGAAAAAAGAATGTGGTACTTGTGGGTTATCGGGACACATCGCTTTAAAAATAGGTTAGGTTAGGTTAAGTGAGGTTAGGTTAGGATAGGTTAGGTTAGGTTAGGTTAGATTAGGTTAGGTTAGGTTAGGTTAGGTTAGGTCAGGTTAGGTTAGGTTAGATTAAGTCATTTTAGGTTAGGTTAGATTAAGTCAGGTTAGGTTAGATTAAGTCAGGTTAGGTTAGGTTAGATTAAGTCAGGTCAGGTTAGGTTAGGTTAGGTTAGATGAAGTCAGGTTAGGTTAGGTTAAGTCAGGTTAGGTTAATATGTGTGGATAAATGACATACTTGAAAGTTATTATATTTTATTTCAATAAATGACAAATTATTGTATTTTATTTCAATAAATGACATACTTGAAAGTTATTATATTTTATTTGGATATGGATGAGATGTTAATTGTTACAACCTGTCTCCGGAGGCCAAAATTCGCTTATTGATTTTAGAATCGTTTTAAAAATATCGCCATTATCTAACAACAACCGAGCATACGCATGCGCAGTTTTCCGACCAATCCGATCCAGAAATTCGACTCTCTCGTTTTGTGTCCCGAAAACCAGAAGTACCAAGAATGTTTTGTGGAACGACGTCTGCTCAATTACCAATCACACACTGCATCATAAATCCTTATCCTGACCAGCCCTGCCAGCCTCGACCACTGCATCCAACGTCTGCCTCTTGCAATGTCACAGCTGCGATCTGAGCTCCTGTTTCAACGATGAAGAAAGTTATTTTTAAACACTATTTATAGAAGTTGGTGGTTACTGTAGGCTACACGGAATGACGAATTACAAGTTCTCAGCGAAGCTACTGGTCCCTGCACAGGGTTATTTGAACGCGAAATATGACGACACAATAAATCAGCCTGTATCTTTTAGAATATTAATAGGACAATAGTTCTGCACTGAAGGAAATTAAAAAAGTTTCAAACTAGTACATGATATTTACCAATATCAATTTTGTTTTCTTAACAATTTTCAACTTCTTACTGCAAGCGTTTCTATGGGAATGCAATATTATTGATCGTATTTTAAAGATAACGTAAACAAACTATTGTTGCGTGGCCATGGCCTACTATTTACACAAATCACTAACACTCACTAGTAGAAAATAGTGTTTCACAACTCTAAATCGTATTATAATTTTTCTCTATGCAGTGTACTGAAATACACAAAGTATTGCTTTCAAGTGAATAATTTATTCCGTCATTTTACAACAAATTTCTTCAGTACAAACAATAAGACAGAACCCCTTGACGTTCTTATGTCTTGTGCCTCGGAGCTGTTGTGTCACTGGGATCCAGTTCCATTGTAGTTGCAATATGTGAAATATTTGTGCAGCGTTTTCTTTGATACAGAACGGATAACGATCCAGCACATGTACAAATTCATTATTTGTTCTTTTAAATGTTCTATTGTCTGTTACGTGTTTTGTCCGTTGTCATAATATGTAAATTACCTTTACAAAATTATGCAAGATGCAGTTCCTCATGCGAGCGTCGAGTAGTCATGTATTTCTTAGTGGCGTCTAAAAATGCGTGCTTCATGAATATTTGTAGGTCTTGAATTTTGCAGTACAGAATTTAACCACACAATAAATAGTTGGTCACACTCACAACTCACAAATGCATACTTCAAAAGACTAAGAAACCTTCCAAAGGAGGCGGAGAAGACGCCCACTGGGTTGTAGAGCCAATAAGGAGGCTGCCATTATGCATTTGATCAAAACATGTTTTTATCATTATATTGTAAAATATAAGAAATTTCTACAAACAAAATAACACAAATTTATTCAATAAATAAATAATCAACAAGACATTAAATTGATATCAGCATCATATTTGACCATTGCATTCTGAAAAGTATGTATTTCGGACAACCTGGTGCCCTCACACACAAGGAGAATAAGGAAAATAATATGTTTGAAAACACAAATATTCATGTGTATTTAACAGGACCATCATCAACCAAATGATTCCGAAATACATCAAAGTGATATATATATATATATATATATATATATATATATATATATATATATGTATAAGAACAGAGTCATTTAGCAAGCGGTTTTCGCATACTGCTCCAAAACGCACTTAGGTAAGTATATTTTCGCCGGGGATGCGTTCCTGGACGAACCGGCGTAAATTGAAACTCACGAGTAGTATAATGGCATTACATTTAAAACACTGAAATAATGTAAACAAAATAAAGGGATTTGAGGTTTTCACGGCGGTGAGTATGAAGATTTCTGTCTTACATAGCTGATTTTGAACAAAAATTATAAATGCAGTCATCTCTGCAATTACGAATGTTTCGTTAACGCGAATTTTCTCCAATGAGATCGATGAATCGGCAAAAGCTGTTTGTGAAATGCAAACTCTTGCATGTGCGAGTTTGTTCTTATGCGCTTTAAACTTTCAAAGGACTAATTTCATTTCTGCGGAGGTACCGGTGTTATTTTTACTACGCGATTTTCTATAGGTCGGCGTCTTACATGAATGCAATTGTCGCATAACCAGAGATGACTGTACACATCAATCACATGAAAGAATCGCGGGGACCAACGAATTTCGGATTGTAAGTGTAAAAAATATATTTTTGCAATTCCGTTTATTTTGAAGATTTCCGTCTTCTCGGTTGTTGCGCTGTGTAGTCTGGTCGATGTTAACCAACGTTTCGGAGGTCATACTGCCTCCATCATCAGGGCGATGAGTATGAAGATTTCTGTCTTCTGGGTTGTTGCGCTGTGTAGTCTGGTCGATGTTTATCAAACTTTCAGAGGTCATACTGCCTCCATCATCAGGGCGATGAGTATGAAGATTTCTGTCTTCTGGGTTGTTGCGCTGTGTAGTCTGGTCGATGTTTACCAACGTTTCAGAGTTCATACTGCCTCCGTCATCAGGGCGATGAGTATGAAGACTTCTGTCTTCTGGGTTGTTGCGCTGTGTAGTCTGGTCGATGTTTACCAACGTTTCAGAGGTCATACTGCCTCCGTCATCAGGGCGATGAGTATGAAGATTTCTGTCTTCTGGGTTGTTGAGCTGTGTAGTCTGGTCGATGTTTACCAACGTTTCAGAGGTCATACTGCCTCTATCATCAGGGCGATGAGTACGAAAATTTCTGTCTTCTGGGTTATTGCGCTGTGTAGTCTGGTCGATGTTTACCAACGTTTCAGAGGTCATACTGCCTCCGTCATCAGGGCGATGAGTATGAAGATTTCTGTCTTCTGGGTTGTTGCGCTGTGTAGTCTGGTCGATGTTTACCAACGTTTCAGAGGGCATACTGCCTCCGTCTTCAGGGCGATGAGTATGAAGATTTCTGTCTTCTGGGTTGTTGCGCTGTGTAGTCTGGTCGATGTTTACCAACGTTTCAGAGGTCATACTGCTTCCGTCATCAGGGCGATGAGTATGAAGATTTCTGTCTTCTGGGTTGTTGCGCTGTGTAGTCTGGTCGATGTTTACCAACGTTTCAGAGGTCATACTGCCTCCGTCATCAGGGCGATGAGTATGAAGATTTATGTCTTCTGGGTTGTTGCGCTGTGTAGTCTGGTCGATGTTTACCATGTTTACCAACGTTTCAGAGGTCATACTGCCTCCGTCATCATTGCGATGAGTATGAAGATTTCTGTCTTCTGGGTTTTTGCGCTGTGTAGTCTGGTCGATGTTTACCAACGTTTCAGAGGTCATACTGCCACCATCATCAGGGCGATGAATATGCCAATAGGAACAAACAAACCAACCAAAAAGCTAACTAAGGGCGGAGTCTTGCGCAAGCGCAAGACATCGTCTCTTCCTAGGTGACACCATTCCTGCGTACGAAACGCATTGCTGGAAATGGTACACGGTCTTAAACTAAAAACGGAAATTTTGCTATCGCTAACGGGGTTCTGTCGTGGCGGGAGCCTCGACCACTCAAACTAGGGTCTGTTGCTACTGATGGGAGGTTTTCCCGTCAGGCGAGTTGTCCAAAGAATCTGGTTCGTTGCCTCTCTGAGGTTTGAACCCAGAGAGGGAGGGGCCGTTTCGGCTGACGGCCTCCGTGATCGGGGGTGGCGGGCCGTGCCCCTATTAAATTATTCCCTGGTATTCGCCTTACAACTGAGGAAAAGCACGGAATATCTCAGTCAGGGTAGTGTGTGGGGCTACGTTTACTCGGCATTGTTGTTACCTAGGAAAACGTGTAAGATCCATATCAACAATGCGTAAATATGGACCGATAACAATGGTCAGCTTGCGTGAATTGTTATGTTACCTAGGAAATGTCATGTTTACTCGGCATTGTTGCATTGGTATATTTTGGCTTCAACAATCCGTTTCGTTATTGGGGAAAGAGCTTTACTGTGTAGAAGAAGTGCGTCGTAGACTAGACAATTTCGTGCTGGTAGAAACGTTTCAGAATATCACAGGTACTTATATAAGAATTATTACATTTCATTTCATTACATTTCATTATATTATAGGGACGTATTTACGTCAGATTCTCCGGAACGGTCCGTGGTTCCACTGTCAACCTTCATTTCTTGACATTCCTAATCACTTGTAGCTTACATGAAACCAGTGTATTTTAGGCCCAAAAGTTAAATGTTTCCGTATATTGCAGAGTAGCAAATTTGCTTCACAATAAACTTTCTACGGTACAAAAGAAACAACGCAGGATTATGAAAACTTGTAGGCTATAGTAAAACGTCTACAATATATTTCTTAAAGTACGATATTTAATGGGGGCTTAATTTTGACGTAAATACGTCTATATTGAAGTGTCATTCGGCAAGAAAGCGTAACGAAGGTGTGTGGAATCCATATCAACAATGTGTAAATATGGACCGACAACAATGGTTATGTTACCTATAAACTAATTGTTACGTTAGGTGTTTACACGGCATTGTTGTGTCACATTACTGTCATCAACAATCCGGTTTCGTTATTGCGGAAAGAGCTTTGCTGTGAGTCGCTTGTAGAAGTGCGTCGTAGACTAGACAATTTTGTGATGGTAGAAACGTTTCAGAGTATCACAGGTACTTATCTTATATAAGAATTATTACATTACATTACATTTCATTATACGAGGGTCGCTCATTAAATAATGCCCCACATTTTTTTTCTCAGCCAATAATGAAGATAGAAAAGTGTACTTTTACATGCTTGAGATTTGATGTTTCTCGCGTTCGTGTACGGAGTTTCAAATGATTCCAACCAATGGCGGAGCTGTAGTAAACTGTTAAAATGGCGTCTGTGAACGACTCTCGTTACAAGCAACGAGCTGTAATTGAATTCTTTTTTGCTGAAAAAGAAACTGTGGTGAACATTCATAAATGTTTGTGTGCTGTGTATGGAAGCTGTGCAGTCGATAGGAGCACCGTTGGTCGCTGGGCTAAGAGAGTTAAAGCTTCAGGAAGTGAAGAAACCGAGCTCCATGATCTGCCGCGCTCTGGGCGTCCTGCCACAGCCACCACTCCAGACATGTTGAACCGCGCGGATGCCATTATTCGTGAGGATCGGCGGGTCACAACTCGACAATTGGCCCAACAGCTTTCAGTCAGCAATGGAAGTGTAATTGCAATTATCCGGGCTCTTGCATATTCGAAGGTGTGCGCAAGATGGGTTCCACGAAGTCTCACAGCAGACCACAGGATTCAAAGGAAAACAATTTCTTCTGAATTGTTGGAAGCGTTTTGATGCTGAGGGATCATTACAGGTGACGAAACCTGGATACACCACTTTGAGCCGGAGACAAAAAGGCAGTCAATGGAGTGGCATCACCCTCAATCACCGAGAAAGAAGAAATTCAAGACAACTCCCTCCGCCGGAAAAGTCATGATGACTGTCTTTTGGGACAGTGATGGGTTCATTCTTGTGGATGTAATGCCAAGAGGTGCGAGACGCGTACATCGGGACCC